>NW_015177090.1:157341-173435 GCF_001447785.1 Gekko japonicus | reverse complement strand
TCCCATAACTCCCTTAAGGTTCACATAACAACTTAAAACCACCAATGTCACCCAAATTCCAATTTCATACAGCATTTAAGGCAATAATAGCTCTCGAATAAAAACTATTTTTTAATCTATTTGTCCTTGCTTTAATTGTCCTGTATCTTCTGCCCAGTGGCTGGATGTCCGTTTTATTCCTCTTAGGCCAATAAAGGTATTGTATTTGTATTTGTTGATATAATGCCACAGAGTCCATCTTACAAAGCAAACATTTTCTTCCGGGGAACCACTTAGTCATCTGGAGATCAAGTGTAATAGCAGGAGACCTCCAGGTACCACCTGGAGGACTGGAACCTTACTCAAAAGATGAAGAAAAATCTTAACACCTCACCTTTGAACCTACACCATGGATAAGCTCTGGGGCAAGAGAGTCCTGCAGTGGAGCACGTCCTTGGTCCCAAATATTACCTATCTATTTATTTCAGCCATTTCTATCCTGCCATGTGTGTTCAGGGTGACCTAAATTCAAAGCATAAAATAAGTATGGTGACAATAAAATTACACTAGCAAAACAATGAAACCCTCTGTAGAAAAAAACACACACACTTGAAAAAGCACCACTAGAGGATACCGCATGAGTAGATACATTTCTCAAGGTGGATTTGATGACCCGAGGGGACACATTAGCCCAGTAGTTAAGAAAAGGAAAGGTACAGGATGTCATTCTCACACTTGATGAAAAGATCAGTCATGCTATTCACACATCATGCAAAATAGCCTGAAGGTATATTACTCAACTTCTGTGTGAGACATTCTTCCAGCCATGCATTCATTTCCAGACACATTCTAGAGGCATCAACATGCATATGCCATAATAAAAGAAAGGTGCAAACAATGCACTCAATAACCTGACACTAAGTTTCTGCAAATTATTCTAATTTTAACAAGACCCCAGAAGCTAGGCTGCAGCAGTATGTGGATAGAGAACTGCCAGAAGTACAAGCTGGGTTTTGAAGAGGTAGAGGAACTAGAGATCAAATTGCCAACATTTGCTGGACTATGGAGAAAGAAAGGGAGTACCAGAAAAACATCTACTTCTGCTTCACTGACTATGCTAAAGCCTTCGATTGTGTGGATCACAACAAACTATGGCAAGTCCTTAAAGATTGGCCTTTTTTATTGCAGTCGCACACTGTCTTGACATTTTCAGTTAGCTATCTACTGCGACTCCACGATCTCTCTCTTGATCAGTCTCTGCCAGTTCAGACCCCATCAACGTGTGTTTATTGTTAGGATTTTTGGCTCCAATGTGCATCCCCTTGCACTTGACCACATTGAACCCCATTTGCCACGTTGACGCCCACTTGCCCATCCTCGACAGATCCCTTTGGAGCCTTCACAATCCTCCCTGGTTCTCACCACCCTGAACAACTTTGTGTCATCTGCAAATTTAGCCACTTCACTGCTTACTCCCATCTCCAAATCATTAATATACAAGTTAAAAAGCATCGGACCCAGTACTGATCCCTGTGATACCCCACTGCTTACCACCCTCCACAGAGAATATTGCTCATTTATACTCACTCTCTGTTTCCTATTAATTAGCCAGTTTTTGATCCACAAAAGGACTTGTCCTTTTATCCCGTGGCCACTGAGCTTATTTAGGAGCCTTTGACGAGGAACTTTATCAAAAGCTTTTTTTCTCCAGGCTAAACATTCCCAGGTCCCTCAGCCTCTCCTCATAGGACTTCGTCTCCAGACCCCTCACCATCTTCGTTGCCCTCCTCTGGACATGTAATCTTATTTGATTGTATAGGACACGTATTAAGCTTAGAAACACCATTAAGAATGATTTGATTCCAAAGATATGTCAACGACGTGAATCCATGTGCTTTGATCGTAGTGTATGCCAGCTGGCTCACCTGACCCTAGGCTGATGCCTTCACCTGTTTGATCAAACTGCTATGAGACAGTTGTACAGAGCAGTCAAGGATCAGAAACGAGGAGAGTCACAATTTGGTAATTCAGGTAAGCCTCTCAGTTAAAATAATTAATCCCAGTCATCACAGCAGGCGCTACTGCTCTGTCATCTGGTGGGTGGTGAAAGAGCTACAGAGCTGCAGCTAAAATCTCATGCAGAGTACCAGTCGTAACAAGGCAAGTGTACAATGGAGATCCAAAGGACACAACAGACACTCCACATGGTAATTTGTGAAAGGAAAACAGTGGCAACACTACCCTTTAAGGAGTGTGAACATGAGATTTAAAGTGATAAGGACAAAAACAACAACCTTGTTCTTGAAGAACTGCAGATAAAGCTAATTCACACGAAGCCGCATGAGCTAACCAACATAGGCACTGAAACTGGAGCTAGTATAAGAGCAACCTTGTAGGACAACCAGTGGATATGACAACTCGCCAGGGGCTCAAAAGGTCCTTTCTGAAGAGAAGCCAAAACAAGCAACAACTCCCACTGTCGAACATGTGGAAAGGGGCGAGGTAGCAAATTCCCAATCATCAAAGAAATTGCTTAACCATGGAGTGAATAAAGGAGAAAATGCCTTCCACTGGAGAATGAAAGACTGAAATGGCAGGTATAAGCAACTTAACAGAGCAATCAAGACAGGCCTGCATCTCTGAGATATCATTGGTAGCTTGGGAGGTGTTCCAGACTACCTAGGCTTGCCAAGTCCCCCTGGGGGGCGGGGAAACCCCCGCCCCAGAGGCCCGTTCCCCGCTGCTGGCGGATCAGGCCCCGGGGGGAACCCCACCCCCAAAGCACCCGACGTGCACATCACCCGGAAGTGACGCGCAAGTCCCCCCGGGGGGCGGGGAAACCCCCGTCCCAGAGGCCCGTTCCCCGCTACTGGCGGATCAGGCCCCGGGGGGAACCCCACCCCCAAAGCACCCGACGTGCACATCACCTGGAAGTGACGCGACCACGCCGGGCACGCTGGGGGTGGGGCCACGGTCATGCGAGGGAAAACTCTATGGTTTTCCCTCGGATGGTCGTGGCCCCACCCCCAGCATGCCCGGCGTGGTTGCGTCACTCCCGGGTGACATGGTCGCGGCGCGCGCGCGCAGGTAAGACTTACCAACCTACCCCTCTGTGGTGCAATATGCCCCCAGAAAGCCCAGGTAGAACACCTTGCCTTTTTAGAAACACAGAATTTAGAAGGGTATAACTCTGCTGAGATTTGCACGGTGAATGACGTGACCCTCTCCCAAACAACAAAACAGAGACTGCATGAGGGTCTGATGTGGGACTTTTGCTAGCACAGCAATGAAACTTCTTAAAAATTGCCCTACTCACTATTTGGACAAGAGAGCTGGAAAAAAGGAGAATAATTATCTAGAAACAATCCACAGAGAAACCATTCCTTCTTGTTTATGCTTTTTGCATCGTCAGAATGGAAAAGAACACTGGCCACTCTCTCCAATGGAAGGCGTGTTAGGCATGGAGGTGGGGAGAGAGCCAGAGCTCCTAGTCGCTCCCAGAAATTCCCAACTTCTGTCTGTCTGTCTGTCACAGGCACAGGCTCATAAGCTGACTGCACAGACCCTACAGCCACACATTTGCAACAGTTTTTGTTGCTTACAGAGGCGCAAACGGCTAATATAAATGTTATGAAACATAACCTTATTCTTAAAAAGGATCCTTTGAAGAATGAGCTGGTGATGATAAATCACCTCCTATTGCTTTTGTCGACATGTGCATTTTCATAGTCCCTCTGATTAACATCTCCCCCCCACACACCTTTTAAACAGTCGCCAAACATTTCTTCTACTCATCAAGGCAACTGGCACTTTTGTACTGTGTCCATAAAGTTAATGCCAATAATGCCTGAATAGCTAATGACCAGCATTTGTTGGCTTGCTTCCTCAATGCAATGAAGACATCACATCACCTCTGTAGCCATCATTTCAGTGGTTACGATCCAGAATACAGAACTGCCTGGTGTAGAACATGAAGTTTCCCACTGAGAAGGAAAACAAACCAAGCCCTCCGCCAACAGGGAGGCTGCAAGTTGCCAGATCTGCCATTTATGACTGTTATTACTGTTTCAGCGGGGAGAAAGAATAAGATTATCCAACAGGAGATAAGATAGTATGAAACCTTCCCCCTCCCCCTCCTCGACCCCAATATGGTGCTCATTTTGTAGAGTTTATAAACTGTAGTGTATCAAGTCCGGACAAGTCCAGACAAGTCCAGGGACAACCGTAGAGCTTCGCTCCAAGAGACAATGGACTATGCGGATCCTAGCCCGCTCCAATCAGGGGGCTAGGTTCCTGACCGAGAAGCCAATAGGACTCTCGGCCACTGTAAATAACCTTTTGGGAAGTGGGTGTGTGTTTTGGGTGGCGGTTTCTTGGGGAATATAAGCCGGCCTGCGAGCCGGCCAAAGCTGTCTTGTTCCTGACTGAATAAAGTACGCTTTGCTGAAATCACTCTCCGTCTGCGTACTTTTCATAAACAATCCCAAGCAGTCCCATAAACAGTCTGGAATGGTGTTCATCCCACACTTTTTAAAAATATAATTTATTTATTACTTCTTACTGTTTTTGCAACCAGAGTCATAAACGACATTTTTAAAAAAAATAATTATAGCCGTACAGATTTGGTTTTCAAACAACTGTTCCGCCTTTTCCTTGGGCATTAGCGTTGGGAAGCAAAAAAGTAGCTTCTTCCCTGGGCAGAGAGTGCTTGTCCTGCACTACACAATATTGTATTCCCAGTAGTCATGTATGGCTGCGAGAGTTGGACTATAAGGAAGGCCGAGCGCCGAAGAATAGATTCTTTTGAACTATGGTGCTGGAGAAGACTCTTGAGAGTCCCCTGGACTGCAAGAAGGTCAAATCAGTCAATCCTAAAAGAAATCAACCCTGACTGTTCCCCGGAAGGCCAGATACTGGAGCTGAAGCTCCAATACTTTGGCCACCCAATGAGAAGGGAGCACTCTCTGGAGAAGACCCTGATGCTGGGAAGGATTGAAGGTCAAAGAAGACGGGGACGGCAAAGGATGAGATGGTTGGACAGTGTCATCGATGCAACAAACATGAAATTGAGCAAACTTCAGAGGACGGCAGAAGACAGGAAGGCCTGGCGTGATCTGGTCCATGGGGTAGCGAAGAGTCGGACTCGACTGTGCAACTGAACAACAACAACAACAACACAATATTGGCAACACAGTCTCCAGGAAAACACTATTCCTCTCCACGATGCCTGATTATCGTTTAGCAATGCTGCAGATGCACTTTTCAGTTCCTTCCGTGGATGGGGAATCTGTTCCTGTAAGTGCTCTGCAGTTACGTCCGCTGACCACCACGAGGCAACAGCGTCTTTACAGGAGCTTGAATTCCTAGAGACAATAGGGACTCGGATCCTGGAACCTCTAGCTGTCACCAATAGGAACCTTGGAGGGAAGTGTAAACCCACCAATGGGACCTGTGGGTGGTCCACGGAGACTGTATATAGTTGGCCCCAGGGGTCATTTCGTAGAAAAAGAGCTAGGGGAACTCATTAGCATAACTCATTAGCATATGCCACACCCCCTGACATCAGGGGCCCAGCGGTGGACCTGCAAGGCCAGCGGGAGTGCGAGGAAGCCCCGCCAAGGCCCTCTCTGGCCCCAGGAAGGCGGGGGTGGGGAGAGTCGGGGAGGAAGCAACTTACCCTCCCTCTTCTCCTGCCTCCTCCTGGCTGAATGAGGGCTGGAAGCGGGGCGGCCGGAAGCAGGGGGCGGGGCTTTGTCATGTGCCCCGCCCCCCTGCACCTCACCCGGGGGGACTGCGTTCCCCCGCGTTCCCCCCCAAAATGACCTCTGGTTGGCCCTCTGGCCAATATTGGTTGTCTTGTCGTGTGCTAGTAAACATGTGCTGAATATCACTCTGTTTCCTGATCATTCGATGTGTCGAACCCACTACACAACACCTTCTGTCTTCATTAGCAAGGACAAGGAATGGGCACCAAGGACAATGATGAACCCCACAGACAAGCAGGGCTCTTTTTGTAGCAGGAACTCCTTTGCATATTAGGTGACACACCCCTAATGTAGCCAATCCTTCAGGAGTTTACAGTAGTCCCTGTAAGGAGAGCTCTGTAAGCTCTTGGAGGATTGGCTACATTAGGGGTGTGTTGCCTAATATGCAAAGGAATTCCTGCTACAAAAAGAGCCCCGCGAGACACGTATGCAAAAACTCTTCTGAAAATGCATACTATCAAAGTTAACACAGGAATAATGACCCGTCATACAGTTTCACGGAGGTTATGTCCTAACTAATGAGTAAAAACAATAACTGTACTGAGGGCAAACTGCTGCTATCTGATTTAGGAAAAGAATTTGACAAAGTGAGAAAACACTTTCAAATTCTACATGCAACAGATGTTGTTTTGGTCTCTTCCAGCTGGCTGTGAAGATGGAGTTCCAGAACTGTGGTTTCATATTAGGTACTAGTGTGGGCTGAATTTGTTCCAGGAGCAGGGAGGGGAAGACTCTCATGTAAAATCTGGCGTTCTCTGTTAAAAAATATTACTGTCTTCCATTTTTTTTCCATTACAGTGTTGTCTGTACCTAATTGTTCCTTGTTTTCCATTACAGACTGCCAAATGACTAGCATGCAAGAGCACAGTGTGTAGAAATTCCACTCATAGAGTTGCACTGTGTCAGTAAACATTGTGAACTACCAGTTTACTAGACTAATCTGCATAGCACTGGAATTCACTCTAAGCTGAAACCAGGAGGATGATCACAAAGGAACTACAAGCAATCCGGAAATCCAATCCTTGAACTATACCTAAATCTAAACACAAGTCCAATGCAAATGTTCAGCACGCTTTCATATTCGTTTGTGAGAAATGCTTCTCATCAGGCATGTTTTAAGCATTTTTGGCTAGCAAAAGATTCTCTAGTGCTCTCATTCTTTCCTTGAGCCAATTGGCCCAGTTCTTTTATCTAAAGCAATTGTACCCTCAGTAATGAAACAGTGCAGTAGAGAGTCATATTCAGGGGTCATTTCCCGCAGGAGCGCACAGGAGTGGAGCTCCGGCAGTAAAGAGCCCAGGGGGCGGGCACATGCAACAAGCCCCACCAAATGCTCCCAGCAGCCCTCAGTCAGAACAAGAAGCAGTCAGGTAAGCTGCAGAGCCCCCGCCCCCCCGGTCCAAAACAGTCCAGTGGCACCTTTAAGACCAAGTTTTATTCAGGTACAAGCTCTCCCTCCTCTGTGAGGACAGATCTGCATGTCCCCCCCCAAACAGCTAGCAATCCAACAGTCCAGTGGAGCCTGAGTGGTGGGTGTTGCCTTCTGACACACTTCCGGTGATGTCAGGGGGTGTGGCATATGCAGGGGTGTGGGGGGGAGACGCGCAGATCCTCGTGCTCCTCGTGGCCTGGGCTGCTGGGAACAGGGGGTGTGGCTTGTTGCATGTGCCCGCCCCCTGTGCTCTTTACTGCCAGAGCTCTGCTCCTGTGCGCTCCTGCAGGAAATGACCCCGCTTCCACCTCTTACTGCACAAATATGGAGGATTGATAGAGTTGCAGTTGGGAACGAGGGCTGTGTGGCGTATTATTGTGTAACTACTTACATTATATGACATTCTTTTGTAGTCTACCTAATCCTTACAGTACTCTTTGCAAAGATTGTTGTATAAATGTCAAACAGTACGTTAATAGGAGCTAATTTGTTTTTTCTTCTATAAGTGCTTTTCAGGCTATACACAGTAAAATATAATGCTGAATTTTTAAAAATCTTACAGGCTTTTTAAGGACAACCTATTCAAAGGGTTAACTGTACTAGCAGTTTACTGTATTAGTCCCACTTGAATTTGACATAAAACTGTTTTTATAGCACAAACTGAATACCAGCATACTTGTGGTTGCACTCAGATGTTTTTAACTATATTGGATTTAACCCGCAGTGTATTCAGAAAGATATTTCCATTGTTTCAGCCAGCTACAGAGAGGCTGGCTTAAGCTGCGGCACACCAAGCCCTGTTGTGTTTGTATATGTTGGTATCATTCTGACAAGGCAAAGAAAATTAGATTCCACACATTGTTAGAAAGAAATTAATTCCCATGCTTAAAACGTTATTGTAAGATCAGATACTATATATTGACTCTAATTACTTGCTAGAATGGGTTTTGGATGCCAGGTCCTATTCTAATTTACACTCATGTAACATCTTGAGCTATTACCCTGCAAAAGAGAACAGAACTGGTATCCAATTCTATGGGTACTACACAGTTCTGTGTGATAACTTTATTTATTTAACTTGACTCACCTTTCCCCCCCAGTGGGGACCCAAAATGACTTACATTGTTCTCCTGTCCTCTATTTTATCCTCACTACAACTCAGTGAGGTAGGTGAGGCTGAGACTGGCCTAAAGTCACTCAGAAAGCTTCCTCGCCAGCAACTTTCCTCCTTCCTCTCCTGCTCAGGCGCTCCTGTTTGCGCCTATAGGCTCTCCCCTCCCCTCTGTTCCGTGGTTGCTACCATAGGAGGAGGAGGAGAGGAGATTGGATTTCTACCCTGCCCTTCACTACCCAAGGGAGTCTCAGAGCGGCTTACAAGCTCCTTTCCCTTCCCCTCCCCACAACAGACACCCTGTGAGGTGGGTGGGACTGAGAGAGCTCTGACACAAACTACTCTTTTTTCAAGAACAGCTCTTATCAGAACTACGGCTTGCCCGAGGTCATCCAGCCAGGTGCAAGTGGAGGAGTGGGGAATCAGACCCAGTTCTCCCAGATTAGAGTCCGCGCACTTAACCACTACACCCAACTGGCTCATCACATAGTGATGTGTGGAAGCAAATAGTGTGTACACCATGGGGAACTGCAGCCACCGCCACGTGTGAGTTTCTGTTCCTCCTCCTCCCGTGTCCGGGTGAAGGACCGAGGAGGCCGCGGGCTGCCGCTCCTTCTGATTCTGCTGTGGGAGATCTTGCCAGCCGAAAAAACCCAGTGTGCGGACGTTTCTGTCAGCTCTCCAGGTAAAGGGCTGCGAGGGTTTGGGGAAGGGCAAGCGTATGGCTGCGAGGAGGAGCACGTTTTGGGTTTTTTTTTTTGCCTTTTGTGAAATGAGAAAAGGGAGCGCTTCAGAACTCAGCAGGTCCACATGGGAAGTTTACAGCCCACTGAACTTTGGCGCCCAAAGAGATGAGGGGATCCTTTGCTCTCCCTCCCTCCCTCATCCATTTACTTTCTTTCCAGCTCTCTCTCCTTCCTTCCTTCCTTCCTTCCTTCCTTCCTTCCTTCCTTCCTTCCTTCCTTTCCCTTGTTAAAACATCCCTAGTTAGGGTTGCCAGGTTCCCCCTGTCCACCTCTGGGGGATGGGGGGGGAACGGGTGGCCCGATACAGGTTGGGAAACTCCTGGAGATTTGGGGATGGAGCCTGGAGAGAACTGGGACCTCAGTGGGGTACAATGCCATAGAGTCCACCCTCCAGAACATCCATTTTCTTCAGGGAAACTAATCTTTGTAGTCTGAAAATGAGCTGTAATTCCAGGGGATCCCCAGGTCCCACCTGGAGGCTGGCACCCCTGGCTCCAGTGCTAAAACTGGAAGCTCTGGTTCTGCTGTGTGAGTTGGTGGATGCAGACCACTGGCATTGGCTTACATCTGCTGAATCACCCTGCTGCATGTAGGATGCACAACAGCCAGGTGGAGGAGGGGAGGGGTGCATTGCTGGGGGAGCTCCCAGCCCCCCCCTAAATTTCTGGGGAGCCCCTCCCTAAATCCCACATGGCTCCACCTCCATAGATAGTGACCATGGCCTGTGATGTCACTAGCTCCTCCCTATGATGTCATTGGGTCCCAGTTCTTTTAATGATTTAGCGATGCCTCTGGCCCAGCCCCAGCCCCCCCCCGAAATCGGAAAGTCTACGCCAATGCTTTTTGTGTTCCACAGGTATGTGATATCGGGGAAGCATGCTGGCAACATTGCTGGTTTGTTTTTTAAAATTATTTGATCACAACCTTGAGAGTATTAGTGAAGTTGGTGGCTGTTAAATG
The DNA here is from genome assembly GCF_001447785.1 of Gekko japonicus. NCBI lineage: Eukaryota > Metazoa > Chordata > Lepidosauria > Squamata > Gekkonidae > Gekko > Gekko japonicus. Next base: position 163,442 of record NW_015177090.1, on the reverse strand, counting down.
AGAATGGAACTGAGACGCTTGTTAAGCCATGGCGGTGAAAGACAGCATGTTTTAAAACTGCTTGTGTGATCATTATTGAAACACACCAGCCATATTCAAATCAACAGGTTAAATAACATTCGATTGATAGCATCACAGGCGAACTCTGAGTAACACTAAGGAAACAGATCGGCAACAAGCACTTTTTTCATTAAACTCTCTCTCTCTCTCTCTCTCTCTCTCTCTCTCTCTCTCTCTCTCTCTCTCTCTCTGTGTGTGTGTGTGTGTGTGTGTGATCTGACCCACTGAAAAAGAATTCCACAAAGCCCACAGTCTTCTGCTGGCTCAGCAGAGAATTTTATAAACAGATAGGATTTGTTTCAAAAAAAACCCCAAACAAACTGAAGATAACTTTGCCCAGTAACATTCTCCTCCTTAAAACTGGTATTGTTTGAGAGAATTTTGTTTTGGAAAAATTATAATGTGGAGAAGTAAATTTAGACTTGGAAGCAATTCTTAGTATTATGATTCAACGCAGGAAACAAGCTTGTTGAATATAAATAACCCCACTCATTAGACACTGTATACACAACCTAACCTGCAGAATATAGCTGTCATGCTTGTCTAACTACGGTGCAGGAAGATTTCTGACAATTTGTTAAAAGAGTTTTCATTCCCACTTTCAAACCTTTAGGCAGCAGGGAATTTATTTTTTTTCATTTCTTACAAGAAATTCACACTAGAGTCTCCAGTCCATTCTCCCCATCTACTACCAGTACAGGAAATTACCCATAAATGAGCAATAAAAACAAATCATTCAGTTACAATTTTCCATTGATATTACTTTCCAATTTGAGAACATTTAGAAAAGGAAACATAGATCAGAAGTCGGCTTATAATATATTAGCAAGATGATCCTTCAATTATCGTATTTTCCTGCTGTAACAAACACCAGCTATAAGGCATCTATCACTTATTTTGCAGAGTGTTTTGGGTTGAAACAATTAAGTTGACTACTGCAACAGAGTACTGAGCAGGGGCCATTTCCTGCAGGAGCGCACAGGAGCAGAGCTCCGGCAGTAAAGAGCCCAGGGGGTGGGCACATGCAACAAGCCCCACCCCCCTGCTCCCAGCAGCCTTCAGTCAGAGCAAGAAGCAGTCAGGTAAATTGCAGAGCCCCCCCCCCGGCCCAAAACAGTCCAGTGGCCCCTTTAAGACCAAGTTTTATTCAGGTACAAGCTCTCCCTCCTCTGCGAGGACAGATCTGCACGTCCCCCCCCCCAATAGCTAGCAATCCCAAACAGTCCAGTGGAGCCTGAGCGGTGGGTGTTGCCTTCCGACACACTTCCGGTGATGTCAGGGGGTGTGGCATATGCAAATAAGTTATGCTAATGAGTTATGCTAATGAGCTCCTGCACCTCTTTTTCTACTAAATTACCCCTGGTATTAGGTGACACACCCCTAATGTAGCCAATCCTCCAAGAGCTGCTCCCCACCACTGAGATAAATCGGGTGAATTTACCAAAGCTAAGAGTTTAGCGAAAAACCAGGCCGGGACCCTAAAGAGCACGAGTGGAGTCGCATTAAAGGAAGGGCAGCCTCCCTGCCCCTGTCCCCGCCATGGCCTTCTTTGCCCCCTGAAATTGTGCCCCTTCAGATTGGTGGGCCCAAAGGAACAGCATGGAGGGGGGCAAACTGGGAGTTTGCAGCAGGAGGGTTGGTTGTTGTTCAGTCGCACAGTCGAGTCCGACTCTTCGCGACCCCATGGACCATCTCCCGCCAGGCCCTCCGGTCTTCCGCCGTCCTCTGAAGTTGGCTCAATTTCATGTTCATTGCATCAATGACACTGTCTAACCATCTCATCCTTTGCCGTCCCCGTCTTCTTTGACTTTCAAAGGAGGGTTGGGGGACTTGGCAAAAACCTGCCCTCCTCTCGTCGGAAAACAGAAAAGCTGTTCTGTCAGAGGGGTTACTGCTGTGCTGATGGAACAGCACCACAGGATTCAAGCCATTGACATAGTGTATGTATGTACATTCGTGTGTGTGTGTGTGTGTGTGTGTGTGTGTGAGAGAGAGAGAGAGAGAGAGAGAGAGAGAGAGAGAGAGAGAGAGAGAGAGAGAGATATGTAATTTTATAGGGTAAATATGGAAGATACTGATTGCCTTCAAGAACGTAGCCACAGGCGAGTTCAAGTATACCATTTTTAATAGCATCTTCTTTTCTTAGTCTCACTACTCTTGTCTATATACCTCACTTTCCCCCTACTTTAAGGAGTCTCAATGTGGCTTGCAATCACCTTCCTTTCCTCTCCCCACAACAGTGACCTTGTGAGGTAGGTGGCGCTGAGAGAGTTCTGAGAAAACTGTGACCGGCTCAAGGCTGCCCGCAGGCTGCATGTGGAGGAGTGGGGAATCAAACCCAGTTCTCCAGATTAGAGTCCACCAATCTTAACCACTACGCTCTTAACTACTATACCATGCTGGCTCTCTTAACCCCCTCTTAAATAAAAAAAAGGTGTTATTTACAGTTTTCTTACAGCCATAGCTATTAATTGGTGGCTAGGGTAACTGCCAATTTGGGTCTTCCCATGGCCTCTCACATGTAGAAGAAGAAGAGGAGGAGGAGGAGGAGATTGGATTTATACCCCGCCCTTCACTACCCAAGGGAGTCTCAGAGCGGCTTATAAACTCCTTTCCCTTCCCCTCCCCATAACAGACACCCTGTGAGGTAGAAGAAGAAGAAGAGATGGGATTTATACCCCACCCTTCACTACCCAAAGGAGTCTCAGAGTGGCTTACAAACTCCTTTCCCTTCCCCTGTGAGGTAAAAGAAGAAGAGATTGTATTAATACCCTGCCCTTCACTACCCAAAGGTGTCTCAGAGCGGCTTACAAACTGCTTTCCCTTCCCCTCCCCACAACAGACAGCCTGTGAGGTAGAAGAAGAAGAAGAGATTGTATTTATACCCCGCCCTTCACTACCCAAAGGTGTCTCAGAGCAGCTTACAAACTCCTTTCCCTTCCCCTCCCCACAACAGACACTCTGTGAGGTCGGTGGGGCTGAGAGAGCTCTTGCCAGAAACGGCTCTTTTTCGAGAACAGCTCTTATCAGAACTACGGCTTGCCCAAGGTCATTCAGCCAGGTGCAAGTGGAGGAGTGGGGAATCAAACCTGGTTCTCCCAGATTAGAGTCCGCGCACTTAACCACTACACCAAACTGGCTCCACCAAAGGTGCTCCAAACAAGGAGGTAAGGACAACAAAGCAAAGTGCACAAGTGATTGCTGGGCAATTGAAGTGGAAAAATGGAGAGAAAATGCCTCTCCTTCCACGTAAACAAGCAGTATGGTGAGTGGCAGTTGCTTCCCACGTGGGGAATGTGTTGTGTCTGTGGGGATATTCAAGACAGTGGGTATCTCAGCCAATTTCCCACTGTGGGAAGACTTCTAGGTAAGCTACTACAGGAATATAAATGGCTGCTAATTAAATGGTTAAATCAGCCTCACTCAGTTCCTTAGGATTTCCTAGTAAGCATGCTTAGGATGACAGGATATGAATAGCAGGTAACACCAGTGGACTTTTCCATCATCAGAACTCGCAGATTATGTCAAAGTCTTGCATTCATTAACAAAATGCACAGTTCTCTCTAGAACATTTTAAGACAAAGTGCTATTGAATTTACACCGCTGCCACACAAAAAGAGAGAAAAATGGTAGCTTTGTATGACTAGAATTTATTTAATGAGAACTGCAATACGATCAACATCATTTCTTAAAGTGTGCTTTAACTACAATGTTATCCAACAAACAAGTTTTGCTAACAAGCTCGACTTGTGCTGTTTTAATTTGCACATCCTTAAAACGAAACTTTTGCCTCTTTCTTTTGTCAGATGTAAGGAAAATTGGGAGGCTGCGGCCATTGTTCCGAAGCTGAGCTTGTTAGTAAAACAAAGGCCTATTTTTTTCCAGTCAGTACTGTTGGTGCATTTACCCCATGACATCTACTTGGAGTCATTCCCAGAGGGGGAAAAAAAGGCCAAACACACTCTTAGTATTTGCTTACTACAGCATAAAAGCACTTCTTAGTTACCAGATCTTTTTGGCAGCCTTTATTAGTCCATGACATCAAAGTGTGTAATATTATCATGAGTGAAAAACAACAGATAAATATCATACACACTGTACTATTCTGCTGTTTTTAAGAATCAGAACATCCCCCCTCCCCTTGGGCCTAGATTGAAATCCCACTGCAATCAAGGGAAACCGTGTTAAAATTCATGACGGTCCTTTTTACTGATTTCCATAGAATTTGCATCTTTGATCATCAATGGCTTTCTGACAATGCGCTTGCACCTGTTTGGCGTAGAGCCAGTTTGGTGTAGTGGTTAAGTGTGTGGACTCTAATCTGGGAGAACCGGGTTTGATTCCCCACTCCTCCACTTGCACCTGCTGGATGACCTTGGGAAAGCCGTAGTTCTGATAAGAGCTGTTCTTGAAAAAGAGCAGTTTCTGTCAAGAGCTCTCTCAGCCCCACCTACCTCACAGGGTGTCTGCTGTGGGGAGGGGAAGGGAAAGGAGTTTGTGAGCCGCTCTGAGACTCCTTTGGGTAGTGAAGGGTGGGGTATAAATCCAATCTCTTCTCTTCTTCTTTTAGGGTGTCTGTTGTGGGGAGGGGAAGGGAAAGGAGTTTGTAAGCCGCTCTGAGAGGGCGGGGTATAAATTCAATCTCTTCTTCTTTTTCTTTTCTCACTTCAAACATTATCATAACACCTTCCATCTTGTATGGGAGAAACTATTCAGTTCATTCGGGATGCTACACCTTTGGGTAGTGAAGGGCGGGGTATAAATCCCATCTCCTCCTCCTCCTCCTCCTCCTCCTCTTCTTCTGTAAGTTGTGAAATGTACTGGACTTATGGCACTGGAATAAGCTAGTGAACTAAGCCAGAGAACAAACTCAGACCAGGAAGTGCCACTGCAGAACTTCTCATTCAATTTTCATAACAGGCATGAGCCCTGGCCTTCAGGCATTACCCTTTCAAATCCTTGCACCTGATCTTATGGTTGCACTCACTGGAAACGGGACTCGAGGCTGAATGACATTTCCCACTTGTCTCTCTGCAAAACAGGATGGTGACTGATTACTTATCACTAGTTCCTGGTAGTCTGGCGACTGGCGGGCGAGTGGGTCAGGAATCAGCACAGACTGTGTGCAGGTACTGTGTAAATTATAGGGATTGAGAGCTCTACCTGACAACAGCCACTACCCTCCCCTAGACCAAAGATCTGAACAAAATCACGGCAGAAAAAACAATGGGCAAAGTGCGGCTAATCAGAGCCGCACCAAAATAGAGACGCTGTTAAGTCGTGCGCTTAACAAAGAGTCGGAGAGTGATTCAGCAAGAATTGCGGTTTATTCTTCAGCTTAGTTACTATCGCCAGCCAGAACCATCATTCGAACCACTCGAGCCGAAGGACAAGCACTGGCTGCTCTGTATTTAAACATTCCCGGCTAGTGTAGCCACACCCTCTGTACAAATAACAACCTATGAGGTTGAAGATATAAAGTCCAATCACAAGCGGTTCCGCTTTACAGCGTGATTGGTAGACACTCTCTGGGCTAGGGCTCCTATTGGTTACATTAGGATCCTATCCCAGGATGAAGCTCAACATGGCATCTCAATCAGTCGATTCACACATCAGTATTTACACAGTTCACATAGCAGTTATATACAATGCAATACATAACAAATCCCTCCCCCCTAAGCAAAAACATTTAGGAACAATCGTAATCGCTTAAGTAGGTGGGCACTCTGCGCACTCGCTGAGACCTCCGTGGCGTAGGAGGTTCAGGGCACCTTAGAATTGGAGGCACTCGGCTTGACTCACTCTCGAGTGGGTCAGGAACGCTACCATCCCTTGCAGTGGGTCCAAGAGTAGGGGTCTGCCCTCCCTCAGGGACAGTACTGGGCTCGGCAGGCTCGGCAGTACTCACCTCCGGCAGAGGTATGGGATGGTTGTCTGGGTCCGGTAGCTCGGTTGGCTGCGAGGTGGGGCGGCCAGTCGCCCACCGCTGCCTCAACTGGTCCACATGTCGCCTCCATTTGCGCCCATCCGCAAGCTGGACG
>NW_015177090.1:154283-154394 GCF_001447785.1 Gekko japonicus | reverse complement strand
GCCGTCGAGGCAGATGGTGACGTGGATCTTCTGCTTGCTGTTTGTGCTGCAAATGGTGGCCTCCGATGACAGGCTTCCAGTCATCTGTCGGTTGTCTTCTTTCGTTGCGGC
>NW_015177090.1:149181-154258 GCF_001447785.1 Gekko japonicus | reverse complement strand
TTTCCGTTGGGTCCGCTTGGACGCTCCCGCCTTTACCACGCAGACGTCGTCATCGGAGTCGCCGCTTGCGTCGCTAGCCCTCTGCTGGTGGACGCGTTGCTCAGCTGTGGCGACCCGTTGTCTCACTTCCCTGGTTGATCTGTCAGCAGCTTCCGCGGCGACAGCCTCAGCATAGGCGATGGCCCACGTCAACGTAGTCCTTGCGAATAGGCGTTGCTGCAGTCGCTCGTCTCTCAGCCCACAGACGAGGCGATCACGGAGGGCCTCCTCCACATTCCCGAAGTTGCAAGGCCGTGCTGCCTTGCGAAGAGCTGCAACGTATTCAGCTATGGTCTCGTTGGCATTCTGACCCCGCTTGTAAAAAGCGTGCCTGCAGGCGATTTCTGACGGCTGTGGAGAAAAATGTGATTTCAGCTTGTCTGTCACATTTTTAAAGGATACGGATTTGAGGTCGTCTGGTGCCACCAGTGACCGGGCGATGTCAAACACGCTCTTCCCACACGAGCTGAGTAGAGTCGCCCTCTTCTTATCCTCCGTCGTGATATCATTCGCCTCCAGATGGAACTCAAACCTCGTGAGGTAAGAGTCCCAGTCTTCAGTAGTCGGGTCGAAGCATTCGAACTTCTGGCTGCTCGCGGCCATCGTTATGCGCACCGGTGGAGCCACCAGAGCGGGTGGAACCTGTGGCTGGCCGGCCTCGGCGATCTCCTCGTTGTCCGACATGGGGTCCGTTCTAGCGGGGCTGCCTACCCGCACTAGTATCCCATCCTCGTCGCCAATTGTTAAGTCGTGCGCTTAACAAAGAGTCGGAGAGTGATTCAGCAAGAATTGCGGTTTATTCTTCAGCTTAGTTACGATCGCCAGCCAGAACCATCATTCGAACCACTCGAGCCGAAGGACAAGCACTGGCTGCTCTGTATTTAAACATTCCCGGCTAGTGTAGCCACACCCTCTGTACAAATAACAACCTATGAGGTTGAAGATATAAAGTCCAATCACAAGCGGTTCCGCTTTACAGCGTGATTGGTAGACACTCTCTGGGCTAGGGCTCCTATTGGTTACATTAGGATCCTATCCCAGGATGAAGCTCAACATGGCATCTCAATCAGTCGATTCACACATCAGTATTTACACAGTTCACATAGCAGTTATATACAATGCAATACATAACAGACGCCACGCCGGGATCCCACGGATCCCCTGAGCCGCGGTGCCGTTGCTCCCCGGCACGATCAGATGCCGGGGAGGAAGCCACAGTCGGGAGGGGGAGGCTGCCGAACTGTGCATGTGTGAGCATGTGCAGTTCGGCCAGGAGCCGGGGACGCGCCGGTAGAAGGACGTGCCGGCGATCCCACGGCCGGCCTTGATGCGGCCCTGCCAGAAGAACCACCTTGGTAGGTGGATTATTTTTGCTGTGGCGTTTTGGGCGGCAGGTCCGGATCGGGGACGGGTGCGCAACGCTTCCCAGAAGTTGTGGTGGGATTGCGCCCGTTTGCTGCGCCCCCGATCCGTCCCTCTCCCGGCCCAAAACCTCTCGTGTGACCAGGACCGAAGTAGTGAATCAGCAGGCTTGTTATGGCCAAGGTGTTGCTAAGTCTGTGGTGACTACCTGCTCACAATATGTGGGTTGCCTGATTAATTTCACTGAGCAGCTTTGCTCCTGGTTCCCTCTTGGATGGAAACAAGATGGGCATCATCCAGGAGCAGGTCCTTTTTAGTAGTCATCATGATGCCTCAAGAACTCCCTCCCTCACAATATTCTCCTGTCTCCTTTGCCTTGGGTTTTTTTTTTTTGTGAAACGACATAACAACGAGTTTTTCTGCAGCACTATCATGACGCGAGGCAGACTATTTTGCTGCTGGTTTTTGTGGTGCTGCTTTAAAATGCTTCAAAATGTTTTCAACTGTTCTTAACACTCACTGTAAACTCCTAAGAAGGCATAGCTACAGGATGATAATATACATTTCATTTCTTTAATGGTAGTGTGCTAGTAAACGGTAAAGGTTTCCCTTGCTCGAAAGCCAGTCGAATCCTACTCTAGGGTTGCGGTGCTCATCTTCGTTTCCAAGCCGAAGAGCCAGCGCTGTCCGAAGATGTTTCCATGGTCATGTGGCCGGCATGACTAAACACCAAGGCACACGGAACACTGTTACCTTTCTACCAAAGCGGTACCTATTTATCTACTTGCAATTTCTTGCTTTCGAACTGCCAGGTTGGCAGGAGCTGGAACCAGGGACGGGAACTCACTCCATCATGCGGCACTCGGGTCTCGAACTGCTGAACTACCAACCTTCTGGCCTGCAGTTCAGCGTCTTAACCACTTGAGCCACCGCAGCTCCGGTAGTGTGCTAGATAAGTTCAAAAATGCAGATGAGCTGGCATGGGCTGCAAGGAGTTGAATAAAGGGAAATAGGAGAAATCTTGAATTTGGTCTTAAGCATTGGCTTTCTGGCATGGTAACCCAAAAAGTAAGCCATAAAGAGATTTTTTTTGTGTGTAACCTGAGTTGAGTCCCTCTAGTGCCAGTGATTTCTTAGGAATTTATAAAATAAGCTTGTGGGGAGGGGTGTCTCTCATGAAACTTTAACAAACACTTTAGGTCTTAGACTATAAATGAGTTACTTAGAGAGCTGGTGTTACACATTATTGCTGATTTTGTTTCCTTTAATTACAGTCCCTTGGTAAAATGACAATTAATATTTGCTAGTTTCTGGGGCGGCCTCAGTAAAATACAGTGGGTGTTTGGAGGAAGACGTGGACGAAAGGTCTCTTTGTCAGTTCAATGTTCACACAGAATGCCTGTGTGAACCTGGCTTGAAATAAAAACCTAAACACTGAAATATCACTTTCAAATATATCACAGAGATTTAAAAATGCAAATATTTCCACTTTCCTGTGGTTCAGTTTCAAAAACTGAGCAGTGTGTTAGGCAAATCAAAACTACTTCTCCCTTCTTTTCATCCCCAGGGTGGTTTTAAATGAAGCATCCAGGGCTATTTTTGGGCAGGAACGCAGAGGAATGGAGTTCCGGCTGGCTCCCGAGTTGGCCACACCCAGCAGGAACTCATTAGCATAATAGGCCACACCCAACAGCAGAAACTCATTAGGATTGGCTACATTAGGGGTGTGTGGCCTAACATGCAAAGGGTTCCTGCTACAAAAAGAGCCCTGAGTCAACAAGGTAAACAGAATAACAAGCAAAAGGTGGGTGTGGCTGGATAACCACACTTCTGGTAACATGGGGGTGTGGCCTAATGTGCTAATGAGCTGTGCTGTCGGGGGTGTGGCCCAATATGCTAATGAGTTCCTGCTGTTGGGTGTGGCCTATTATGCTAATGAGTTCCTGCTGGGCTTTTTCTACAAAAAGAGCCCTGGAAGCATCCACTCATTTTTTCATTAGCCACAGCAAGTGTGAATTGAGCGGGAGCTCTTCTGGCTTCATGCTATTTTCTGTTTGAAGACACTGGGTATGAGGGAGACCTTTTCTCAGCCATAGCAATTTGTAGCTCCATCACTGAGTGTTTGCTCCTCTGAAGATAGATCCAGGTGGTCAGCCGTGCTGGTCTGAAGCAGTAGAACAAATTTGGAGTCCAGCGGCACGTTTAAGACCAACAAAAGTTTATTCAAGGTATGAGCTCAAATTTGAAAAAGTGTGCATGTACACCAAAGCTCGTACCTTGAATAAACTTTCGTTGGTCTTAAAGGTGCCACTGGACTCTAAATTTGTTTGCTCCTCTGGAAATCAAAAGTATGCTGCACTTGCATAAAAACCATCTCAGTGGAGACTGCCAAATAAACACAAAACTCTCAGAAAATTATCTTTGATCAATTGTGGCCTTGGTCACACAGGCCAGATAACACGGGGTGTGTGTGTGTGTGGCTGTTTGCCCTGGAGCAAAATAAAGCGCGGTAGCCCGATCACACAGTCCCCCAAGTCTCCACGCTTAGGCTGTTAGCTGCCAATCACACGGCAATGTTGCAGTGTGGCAAAGAAGTGGCGCAGTGCAATCACATAAGCGTTTCACGTTTGTGTGCATGCGCAGGTCTGCGGAGCAGCACTGCTTTCAGTTTTGTGTTTGTGCGCATGTGCTTATGAAAAGCATCCGGTTTGCAATGGGACATGGACGGGCGCCGGATGCCACGGGATACTAGCGTTCCCGTGATCAGACACCTGCCTGTGCTGCGTATTTTTCGGATACTAGTGCCCTTTCCTTGGTATTTTTTAACTCCGCATCTTCGGCAGGATGCCACGGGTTAGCCACGGGTGCGCTATGCTTCCCAGATGTTGCAGTGTGATCGTGCCCCAAAAATCCGCCCGACATTCATGCCGTTCGCATGGCAAATTCTCCGTGTGACTGGGGCCTATATTATCCTGACACAGCTAAATCAGTCAAAAGAATATTTGGGAAGGGGGAGCCTGTGGTAGAAAACATAGTTTCTGGACTAAACCTTTCATTCATCCGTTCACAGCTCTACCATTCTTTACAGATACTTCCATACTAGCTTTCCTAATCTGAGAACAATTCTGAACAAAACATGTTTTCCATTTCTTTTGGGAATGAAGCCACATTTCAGACCCAGAAGTCATTTTTTGAAAGAGAAGATAGTGTCAGCAAGCTGCCATTATATGAGGTAGGCATCACTCTAGCAGGGATTCCAAGGGTCTCATCTTATGCCACTTACCATTCCAAACGGAATCCAAGCAACATATGTTGCAACTTGCAAGATGGTGAGGAATTTCATATTACCCTTTTTAACCCGTTTTGAAGCCGTTTTTGATCCATCATGGAGTAAACCGGTATAGGGCTGCCATTTCACACATGGCTTTCCCCTTCCGGTAAAGAGCTGGATCTGAAGCGGTTTGCCATTTCAGACTGCACCGCTTTTTCCCTGCCATTTTTCGCCCATGTGGGCAATCTCCAGCTTTTTTTTTTAACATTCGCTTTATAGCGCTATAGCACTATGGCAGTATAATGCTGTTGCGTTATACCGTCATAGCGCTATAGCACTATAAAGTGAACGTCCCCCCCCAAAAAAAAAGCTGGAGATCACCTGCGCGGGCAAAAAACGGCGGGG
>NW_015177090.1:132579-149149 GCF_001447785.1 Gekko japonicus | reverse complement strand
AACCTCATAGGTTGATTATTGTACAGTGGGAGTGGCTACATTAGCCGGGAATGTTTAAATACGGAGAAGCCAGTGTATTGTCTCTGATGGGTTCTGGCTGGCGATTGTTGTACCGTGTTGGAGAAGTAACTGAGCTGAAGAAATAAACCGCGTTCTTGCTGATATCACTCTCCGACTTCTTGTTAAGCTCGCGACTTAACATATTGTCTGTCTGAAATTCCTCGGTGTTAACATATCCAGTCCACTGAACATGTCTGACACCTACAACCAGGGCTGCCATGAGACGGGGATTGAGGTACAAAATTCCAGGGGCCCAAAACCGTTCTTTTCTTTTCTTTTTTTTTTTTAAAAATTTTTTATTAAGAAAATACATAATGGGACAACAATGAAAAAAGAAAAAAGAAAAAGCACATTGCAAGACACATGTAATACAAACAGGAAATTTCGAGAATAAACATAACCCATTGTAAGTACTACCAGCTTCACTTTGCTCTAAAAACCTACCCTCTTAGAGATTGACCATTGCACTAAAACTCAAAAAGTAAAGCAATGACGACTGATCCTGAAAAGACTTAACTGAACACTGCCAATATATGTAAGATGGGAAAACATGTTTAAAATCGTATCCAGGGAATATATGACGCTTTGGATGGAAGAATGTCCTTTTCTGACATAAAATTGGGAACCCTTGACCAAATTGCAACAAATCGTGTGTAAGACCTTGATGTTTCAACATTACTATTCTGAGTAATTTGTGAAGGGCCCCTGAAGCCAGTGTCATGCTATATTAATGGAATGCAGTTTAAAAAGTAATTTCTAATGCAGCTCTGACTGCAGCCACTAGGGGAGCAGGGAAGGCAGCAGAGCACAATTTTTTTAAAAAAGTATCTGACTGCTGGTTTGGCCTTTCTGCAAAATCTGAGGGAAGCCATTGCTTCTCAGATCCTGCTAAACCTGTCAGCCAAGCCAGCATTGGAGCAAGGCAAGACCAGCCAGGACAAGCTACAGTCCTTGCCAGGATGCAGCCTCCTAATAAGATCATTATCTCCAGCAGTCTGCGGTTTCCTTCTTCCTTTAGTGCCACTCAGCTCCATAGTTTGCACAATTAGACTTTGCAAAGGGGTAGCCTGTTAGTGTGTGGTAGCAAAATTAAAAAAAAACAAACCTTTTTTGTCTTCTCCTTAATTTCTCTAACTCCTTTCCACACATTTCGCCCCCTTCATTTCGCTCTCCTCCTTTCATGATATGCTATTCCTTTATCTCCTCTTCTAATCCACCCCCTTTTCAGTCTTGATCTCAACTTCTTCTCATCCTAGGGTTGCCAGGTCCCCTTGCTGTCATGGTGGGGGAATTTGGGTGTGTGTGTGTTTCGGGGGGTGGGTGGAAGTGATGTCATCGCATTGGCAACGTCATGCACAATGCTCTGGTTTGGGGGCAAAACTCTGTTTCTTTTGCCTTCAAAACCATAGAGTTTGTCAAAAAACCAGAGCATTGCCATGTGGTGTCCCTGGTGTGATGACGTCATCTGGTAGTGACATTGCACAGTGATGTCCCTGTTTGGGGGTGGGTTTTCAACTACCGGCCAGCTGCAGATCAAAGCCCGCAAAAGCCCACTGGGTCCTGGTTGGCAACTTAAGACTATTTAACAGTAGTATAGCAGCAAACATTTGTTAATACGATGAACAGAAGGGGGAGTTAATATTTCTCCATAATCTATCAAAGTAGTAAAAGGATGGTTCCCCCTCTACCCTTTGCATGCATGGTAACAGAATGTCAATCTGCCTTAGTGGTAATAAATGAGAAACAGATGTTAGAATTTAGCTTAGCAATATTGACTTCTTCCATTTTAAGTCCCAGAAGAAACATTTCAGATTCCTTCTTAATTTTACATTTCATAATTTTTTCCATCTCTGTATGGACCTCAATCCAATTTTTTTTTTGCTTTATCACATGTCCACCACATATGGTAAAAAGAGCCTTCTATTTTTTTACATTTCCAACATTTGTTTGATGAATTACTACTTATATTTGCTATCTTTTTTGGTGTCATATACCATCTATACATCATCTTATAGCAATTCTCTTTTAAATCATTACATATTGAAATTTTCATTGCATTTTCCCATAAAAATTCCCAGGATGACATATATATTTCCTTATTTATATTAACTGCCCATTTTGCCATCTCCTCTTTAACGGTTTCGTCTTCTGTATACCATTTTAGCAATATCTTATACATCTTAGATATCATCTTTTTACCTCCTTCCAATCACAAATTTTCAATTTCAGTATATTTTTTCCTGAACCCATGATCATCTCATTTTGAGATTCCTAGTTTGATTTTCTGATGAGTTACGCCTGCCACAAGTGGACAGACAGATGGACATGTGGATTCTTTCATTACTCTGGTAATAGTAACAGACACCCAAGTGATTTGTTTTGTTATGCTATTTGGTTTGGGGAGCCCAAACAGAATCCTTGTTCAGGGACCCATAGTGGCTCTCAGCAGTCCTGCCCACAACCCACATTCAAATACAAAAGTGGACAGCTGACATTTTCCTTTGTGGAGATACTTGTTTTATTTATTTATAATTTAACCTGCGTTGTGTCCAATGTCTTGGGCATATGACAACAATAAAAACTGATGTACGACACACACACAAATGGGGCATTTATATATTACCTTAAACTTCTCTAAGTTTAAAGTTTACACTTAAAGTAGCTTGAAACTACACAGGAAAGCTATAACGCTGAATTAGTCTAAATCTGAATCCAATTGGGAAGGTCTTAATATTGCTCCTGCAAACTGTTCATGCTTATGTTTTGGTAGTTTTCCAATATCTGATCATCACAGAGTGGCTAAAGATGAAAAGGTCACCTAAAACTCTACCCAAAGACAGGCTCCGAAGACATACCTATGAAGTCCAAGACTACAACGTCCTTCAAACAATTAGAAAGGCTTGTAAATCAAACAGTTCTGGTGATTCAAGTAACTAAGGGAAGCTATTTCCTGGCCAATCTAGCATGGGGGAAATTCCATTGTGACTAAATATGGTGAAGAAAATCCATCCTCAGTAAATTAAACGATTTTTAAAATTACGTACTCCATGCGGTTTGAGGAACTGACCGTGCAATCTATGCAACGTTACTCCCGTCTAAGCCCACTGAAATCAATGCACTGTGATTGTACTGTGAGTCTGCTATGGCAATCCCTGAGGCCCCACACGGGAAATATAAGCACATAATCAGCTGCAAGGAAGAAAACTATTTCAAGAATACACTGGCCTACTATGAAACTATTATACAAATTACAGTGACGATTGCTTCTGAAATGTATTTTTTATTTTGCCTTCACTGTGTTTGAAAATTACAGTTGCTGCAGAATGCTGCTGCTAAGATGTTGTCTTGCGTGGATTTTAGGGACCATATCACTTCAGTCTTAGTGCATCTACATTGGCTTCCAATCTGTTTACAGGCACAATTCAAAGTATCAGTTGTTGTTGTTGTTCAGTACTGACCTTTAAAGCCCTGTATGGTTTGGGACCGACATACTTGAAAGACTGCTAGTAAAGGTAAAGGTTCCCTTGCTCGAAAGCCAGTCGAATCCGACTCTAGGAGTTGCGGTGCTCATCTCCGTTTCAAAGCCGAAGAGCCAGCGCTGTCCGAAGACATTTCCGTGGCCATGTGGCCGGCATGACTAAACACCAAGGCGCACGGAACGCTGTTCCCTTCCCACCGAAGTGGTACCTATTTATCTACTTGCAATTTCTTGCTTTCGAACTGCTAGGTTGGCAGGAGCTGGAACTAGAGATGGGAGCTCACTCCGTCATGCGGCACCCGGGTCTCGAACTGCTGAACTACTGACCTTCCACAGCCTGCAGTTCAGCGTCTTAACCACTTGAGACTGCTACTCCCTTATAAACCCAACCAACCACTATGGCCCTGATTTGGGTGCTCTTGCCTTCTGAGATTTAATGGTAGGCAACTTGGGAGAAGGCCTTCTCAATCATGGCACCAAATTCTGGAACTCTCTTTCCAGGAAGACTTGTCTCCCTTCTTCTGTTTCCTCTTACACCAGTAGGCTTTTTTGAAGGCTGTTTTGTTTTGTTTGGAATTCCTGCAGTGATCCCTCCTTCCTGCCCAACATTTTAATTGTTGTTATTATGTCTTTGTATGTATTCTGCTCGGGTTTTAATTGTTTTAATGAGATATTTGGGGGGGTTGGTTATAATGGTTGTAAAATGTGGTTTTATTATATACTAGGAATAAGACCCATTGTGGAAATAAATACAACAAGCTCTAGAAATGGGCTCTGAGTAGGTGCCCCAGCCTTGGGCACTCAGCGTCAATTTGTTGTGGTAACCTCAGTAGGGCATAATGACAGAGTCCACCGTTTTCTCCGGAGAAACTGATATCTACCACCAGAAGAGCAGTTGTAATTCTGATTGATCTCCAGCCCTTACCTGGAGATTGGTAACAATGGTTCCCCAGTTGGAAATGGCTTGTTTGGAGGGTGGAGTCTATGGCATTGTACCTGTCTGAAGTTCCACCTCTCCTCAAACCTCACCCTCTCCAGGCTCCACCCCACAAATCTCCAGGAATTTCCCAACCTGGAGTTGGCAACACTATCTCCTTCCCAGGCAACTATCAACCTACCATTATCTGCCCCTCTGACTTCGGCTTTCCATCTCCTTGTCCCTCCCTGCAGCCTCTACCTAGGAAGAGTACAGTCTTTCTCTGCAGTGGGGATCAAAGCAGATCACATCATTCTCCTCTCCCCCTTTTGATCTGCACAACAACCCTGTGAGGTAGGTTAGGCTAAAAGTCTATGAGTGGTCTGAAATCACACACTCAGCTTCCACAGCAAGAAACTGGGTCTAGCAGACCCTGCTCTGAAGTGCTAACTACTACGCCACACTGGCTGTGGTATCGCCTGGTATCTTATTGAGCTCTAGACAAAAGATCTCTCTCCTGCTGGAGAAAATAACTGCTTTGGAGGGTGAAATCTATGGCATTCTATTCAGTTGAGGCTTCTTCCCTCCCCAAACTCTGGCTTCCGTAGACTCCACCACAGAGTCTTCAGGAATTTCCAAACATGGAGCTGGCAGCCCTATTCAGGACTGGCCCCAATGAGTTCACTACAAAGGCCAAAGTGGGCCTGGAAAGGGCCTCCTCCCCCTGCCTTTTTATTTACTGACACAACCAAACTTGGTTGCTGTTAAATACTGGGTTCAAGACACATTGCAGTGAACAGCTCTACTTTATTAAGTGATTTTAGGAACAAGATTAAAACACCAGGGCAGTAGCCCTGTTTAAATAGCATGCAAAACCCACACCCAAACACACCCAACTCCCAATGACAGGCTATTTACATAACATTAGTTTCTCATTGGCCACTTCCAGAGTCCTGGTGGGCTATTGTTCTGGAGCTCCAAGCTCAGCCAGTCTCTGGTAGATAGTCCTGGAATGTTCCTGACCTAATACGTAATTCTTGGCTAGCAACAGCCCCTGAGGGGAAAGTGAGCTGCACAGTAGGTTAAGAGAATGGTTAGACAGCCAATAGCCAGCCAGCCACGGAGAAGCCAAGCAGCAGCAGAAGCAACTTTGTCAGGACAGCTGTTTTAGCAGTTTAGTCAGACAGGGAAGTGGCCAAGCCGGCAGGGGGCAGGGTAGAGGAGTGGACCCAGCACCCAGCCAATGGCACACACGTACTCTTGAGTGGCGGTTGATGGGCCAATGGCCGATGGAGTGCACAGCACAGTCAATGGGAGAGCTGGAAAGTGCCAATGCATTGGGCATATATATATTATAAATCATATTATATCATATATATCTGATTTAATGTGTTAGCTGCCTTGGTGGCCCTTGTGATAATAGGCCACACCTCCATGTTACCAGAAGTGTGGTCATCCAGCCACACCCACCTTTTGCTTCTTATTCTGTTTACCTTGTTGTCAAAACCCAGGACCTTTTTTTGTAGCAGGAACTCCTTTACATGTTAGGCCACACACCCCTAATGTAGCTGTTGGGTGTGGCTTATTATGCTAACGAGTTCCTTTTGGGCGTGGCCAACTCGGGAGCCAGCCGGAACTCCGTTCCTGTGCGTTCCTGCCCAAAAATAGCCCTGCATTCATTCAATTTTTACCCTGCCCTCCCTGCCGAAGCAGGCTCAGGGTGGCTTACATAAAAGGTTAAGAACTAATCCAGAAACATAGAACAATTGTAAAGTGCTAAGTATACATATATGATGGCGAAGTACAATTTCGTTATTTGCCATAGTGTGCATAGCCACCAGCAGTCACAGGGAATAGGGTCTCAATCTTAGTTGAACTATTAGATGTGACTCCTCAGTTGAATGACTGGTGGAAGAGCTCCATCTTGCAGGCCCTGTGGAATTGCAGTAAATCCCGAAGGGCCCTGATAGCCTCCGGGAGCTCATTCCACCAGTGTGGAGCCGCTACAGAAAAAGCTCTAGCCTGGGTAGTGGCCAGTCTGGCCTCTTTAGGGCCAGGGAGAGACAGAACATTTTGTGACCCTGAACGCAGTACTTTCTGGGGAATATATGGGGAAAGGCAGTCCGTCAAGTATGCAGGCCCCTGACCACAAAGGGCTTTATAGGTAAGCACCAGCACTTTGAAGCGAATTCAGTATGCGATAGGTAGCCAGTGCAGTGCTTTCAGCGCAGGCTGAATGTGTTCCCACAAGGGGAGACCCAACAAGAGCCTGGCTGCTGCATTCTGCACCAGCTGTACCTTCCGGATTTGGGGCAAGGGCAGCCTTATGTAGAAAGCATTACAGTAGTCCAGTCTCAAGGTGACCATCACATGGATCACTGTTGCCAAGTCACAGCATTCGAGGAAGGGAATCAACTGTCTAGTCAGCCAAAGGTGGTTAAAGGCAGACTTAGCAGGGGCTGCTACCTGGGCCTTCATTAGGGTTGCCAAGTGTGAATTTAGCTGCAGCGGGGGACTCCCAACTGGTGGCTGGACTGTACGCGCGCAAAGCGCGCGTGCACCACATCCACATTGCCCGGAAGTGACATGGGCACACCGGGCACGCTGGGGACAGGGCCACGACCATCCGAGGGAAAACCATAGAGTTTTCCCTCAGATGACCGTGGCCCCGCCCCCAGCGTGCCCGGCGTGCCCGCGTCACTTCCGGGCGACGTGCACGTCGGGGTGGAGTTCCCCCCGGAGCCCGATCCGCTGGCGGTGGGGAACGGGCCTCTGGGACGGGGGTTTCCCCGCCCCCGGGGGGACCTGGCAAGCCTAGCCTCCATTGTTAAGGAGGCATCCAAGAGCACTCCGAGACTCCTAACCTCCGGTGCTGGCACCAGTGGCGCCCCATCGAAGGTCAGGAGCGAGAGCTCTAACCCCAGACCGCCGCGGCTCAGATACAGGACCTCCATCTTCGACGTTTTCAGTTTCAGTTGGCTCAATCTAAGTCATCTTACCATGGCTTGTAGCACCAGATCTGGAGCCAGACCGGCTGCCGGGGTCTCATCAGCATACTGATGACAACTCAGCCCATACCTCCGAGCTATCTGGGCAAGGGGGTACATATAGATATTAAATAACATCAGGGAGAGCCCTGCTCCTTGGGGACACTCAGCAAACCAGTGGGTGCCTTCAGGACAGTTCCTCCCCTAATGCCACCCTTTGTCCCCGACCCTGAAGGAAGGAGGTGAGCCATTGTAAGGCAGACCCCCTAAACCCTGGTGTCAGCGAGGCGGTGGATCAGTAACTGATGGTCAACGGTATCAAACTTCCTCTAAGATTAAACTGTTAGGGTCATATCTTATGCCACTTATTAAAAAGAGTTTGATTTTCTATTATTAAGTCATCATAGTAAGTCCTTCTTTCAGTTTGGATCTTGTCTTTTCAGAAAGCAAGATAATATACAATCTTCTACTCACCACTGGGTGCATCTTATCAACTGCAAATCAAAATGTTGACCTACATTCATGCTCGTTTAAACATCACTTGTCCAGTCCTAAAGTAAAAACAATACTCCCATTCACAGTACCTGAACCAGGAATTTTATGGGACGTTCACGAGACATCAGTTTGCTAACCAGCTGACTTTCTTATGGTTAATGTAATATTCCTCCCATATTGAACCTAATGACAGGTTTCAGCTTTCTGTTGTACATTCTAGCAACTTCTTACAGCAATTCTGCCAAAAATATTACTCCTTCCCCAGATACTCTTTAAAGTCTTCAAATATTTCATCCAAATATAAAAGTTAATAGTTTCAGAAACAACTGAATGATAAAAGGGTTGGAACACTTTCCCTATGAGGAAAGGTTAAAGTGCTTAGGGATCTTTAGATTGGAGAAACAACGACTCAGGGGTGACATGATTGAGGTTTGTAAGATTATGCATGGGTTAGAACAGGTAGAGAAAGAGGTACTTTTCTCCCTTTCTCATAATACAAGAACTCGTGGGCACTCAATGAAATTGCTGAGCGGTCGGGATAGACTCTTATTTTTCTACTCAAAAAGAAGGAAGCGGGAAAATGTGGAACTCCTATGGATTGCGAGGAGATAAGAGGAGGAGGAGGAGGAACGAACGGAGGAGGGAAGGAGAGAATGATGGTGTGCGTGGACGGCTTCAAAAGGGAATTAGATAAGCATATGGAGCAGAGGTCCATCAGTGGTTATCAGTGGCTCTGGGGCAAGTGATGCTCTGTCTTCTTGTTGCTTGGGGGGGTCAACAGTGGGAGGGCTTCTAATGTCCTGGCCCCACTGGTGGACCTCCTGATGGCACCTGGTATTTTTGGCCACTGTGTGACAGAGTGTTGGAATGGATGGGCCTTTGGCCTGATCCAACATTGGCGTCTCTTATGTTCTTATGTTGCCTTCTTTCTTAAACACTTAGGAATATTTGGAAGGATACATCTTTACAGCTGATCAGCTGTTTCTACAAAACCCCCACATCTAGACACCCAATTTTACATTAAAAGGCTATAAATTATATCACTTCCACCCAGTGGGAAACCATCACAATGAGTGAGAGGTGGATCAGTGGAAGTTCAGTACCACACATGTTCCCCCGAACTGTAAAAGTAGTTGGGGTGTGTGATTTGGAATGGTCTAATGATATAAAAAAATTAAGCAAACTCCGGAGCACGGCGGAAGACAGGAGGGCCTGGCGTGATGTGGTCCGTGGGGTCGTGAAGAGTCGGACTCGACTGTGCGACTGAACAACAGCAATGACATAAAAAGGGAAATGGGCAAACAGCCCCTCTCCTTGTTCTGCAGATCTGAATCATAATCTTTTGGAGTGGAAAGAATGACACAACTGCATATAATGTGTATTTGGGCACTTAGAAAGCACCCTTAAAAATGATCATACTTTATGAGAAATTTCAGACAGGCGATATATTCCGGAAGAGGAACGGTTCCCAGACGGTTTCTGGTCTGTCATTTCAGACAGAACCATTTGAGAACCGGTTCCCTTCCGGAATATATTTGTCATTTCATACACAATCGCTTCTGTCCCGTTTAGGAAATGGGGCTGAAGCGCTTTACCTGTCAACCGCTTCCAAGTACTCCTCAGTTTCTTCTCCCGGTACCGATGCACTTTTTCCCACCGTTTTTCGCCCGCGCGGGCGATCTCCGGCTTTTTTTGGGGGGGAATGTTTGCTTTATAGTGTTATAGCCAGGATCAAAAACCAGGATCACGAAACTGCGGAGGAAATCGGGCGAAGCCCGAAGTCAAAATGCAGCCCCGGAGCTTCGGGTGTGAAATTGACATGTTTGTGTCGGGGCAAACGGCGCTGTGCTGCGAGGTAGCTCTAGTGAGAAATCGCCCAAAGATGTGCGAGCCAGAGGTTAAAAAACTGTGAACTAGCTCACACTAACTAACTCAGCTTAGAGGGAACACTGACCGAGGAAGCAACTTCTTACAGCTTTTTCAGGGTCGCAGGCAGGCAAGTCGGTGACCATCGGGAAGGCTACCCCATTTATTAACTTTCCATTTTATTCGTAATAGGATTTGGCAAGAAGGGAGGAAAGCACTTTCTCTTCTTTCTCTTTCCATGTCATTCTGAAAACAGCAGGCTGGAGCTTGCCACTCTGGGATAACCCCCAGGAAGTACGGAGAGTGAGCGAGAACAGTCTCCTTTACTTTGTGTTGTTCAGGCAGTACACAAGTGCGAACCAATAAAGCATGAGAGGGAAAGGGGTAGAGTAGAAGAAATCTGACTTCATTCCTCTCCGTTTCCTTCCGTATGCTGGTGCAAAGCGTATGTGGCAGAATCCTGAGACTATACCATTTTCCTATGAAAACTCTTACACTGTAAGCTGGCGAGGGGTTTTCCTTCGAAAGGATGTTTAATTAGAATTGTAAGAAAACCTAACTCCTTTGCATTTCATCAGAAACCTAAGAGGCGCAAGAACGGCTTTCATGACCTTTCTGCCTTTTCTTCCCATTTATTTTCTTCCCATTGTACAGACCGCTTCCTGTCTGCTCCTATCTCTCCTCCTTCCCACAATACTTAAACTCCGCGTGAATAGTCATTGTTAAAAAAAAAAAAAAACTTTGCATAGGCAACTAAAAAAAAAGAGGAAAAGAAAAGGAAAAGAAAAAATAAAGAAAAATCATTACAACTCTCCAATGCTCCTGAGCTTGGCAAAACTACTTAACTTTTTGTGTCTGGTGTACATCTGATTTTCCTGGCATTAAAAAAAGCTCCTTTAGACAAAATTCTGGATTCTATTTGATGACTCTGTCTGCTCACAGCAGCAGGCCAGAGTACATAAGTCGATCCATTTGCAGACATACTTCAACCATGCAACATCCTTGTGTATGGATTATGACAGATTTCCATCACCACCCAATAATCTACATAATATCAACAATAAATGACAGATGTTTGTTTTTCCAAGTATGAGTGTTCATGTCTCTCTCATGCATAAAGTAATTCCTTACACTTTCAAGTCTGCAAATAACAGCAACAGACAATACAGTCCTAGGAAGAGTGGTACCCTTCTAGATCCATTGAAGTCAACGGGTTTAGAAGGGTGCAGCTCTTTCAGGAATGTACCAGCACTCACTCATTGGAATTCTGAAGTTGTTAAGAGTACTTTCACATGACTTAGCTCAACTTTGATACAAGTATCGTCCAAGACGTGCTGATTACCAGGGCTTTTTTTGTAGAAAAAGTCCAACAGGAACTCATTAGCATAATAGGCCACACCCAGTAGCAGGAACTCATTAGCATATTAGGCCACACCCCCTGACTGCACCACTCATTAGCATATTAGGCCATGTTCCCATGTTACCAGAAGTGTGATCCAGCCACACCCACCTTTTGCTTCTTATTCTGTTTACCTTGTTTGTTGTCAAAACCCAGGGCTTTCTTTGTTGCAGGAACTCCTTTGCATGTTAGGCCACACACCCCTAATGTAGCCAATCCTAATGAGTTCCTGCTGTTGGGTGTGGCCTATTATGCTAATGAGTTCCTGCTGGGTGTGGCCAACTCGGGAGCCAGCCGGAACTCCGTTCCTGTGCGTTCCTGCCCCAAAATAGCCCTGCTGATTACTAAAAAGCCCCCCACCCCACCACCAGGGAAGCACATTGTACTCTTAACATGCCCAAGGGACATGAAAATCTGTACAATTAACCCAAGACACATTATTAGAAAAGTCTGAAAATGAGAGGAGGGGTAATTTTTAATGGAAAAACCACCAGAGAGGAAGAGATTGAGCGGCTTTCCTTGTGACACTGTGGATGCTCCAAGTGAAACAAGAAAATATGCATCATCTTTATTTTTATTTTACTGTACTTCCCCTTTTATCATTTCCTTGCGGGATTTAATGCATGCTGTGAACCTGTGCCTGCCTTCTTTCTTCCTCCCTTGTTTCAGTCTGCCTACAGGGCAATCAGAAGGGTACAGCTCTGCTTAGGATGGCACTGCTAATTTCCTAGATGCAGGGCTTTTTTTTGTAGAAAAAGCCCAGCAGGAGCTCATTAGCATAATAGGCCACACCCAACAGCAGAAACCCATCAGCATATTAGGCCACACCCCTGACAACACAGCACATTAGCATATTATGCCACACCCCATTCCTACCCTTAGCTTGCCCCCCCTTTCTCAGCTACGCTGCCATGGGGGTTGGGGAGCTCGGTCTGTGTCTGGTTAATTGCTACTGCATTCCTTTCTGTGCTTGTTCCGCTTTGCGATGAAATGCTTATCTATACAGATGTGCCGGAGGGAGTTGTATTGTCTGGGTTTTTCCTAGGTGCCGTGGGAGAGTGTTGGTTCTCAGCTTTAGCTACGTAACGGTCTCCAAGCTTTATCCCGTGCGCGGGAGGGTGCCTAATTGGCCAGTGCTAGCAGGAATTCATTAGCATAATAGGCCACACCCAACAGTAGAAACATATTAGCATATTAGGCCACACGCCGACAGTGCAGCTCCTTAGCCTATTAGGCCACACCCCCATGCCTTCCCTTGGCTGTGGGGAGCCTGGGCAAGCTGGCCCTTGAACAAGCTGGGGAAGGCACAGGGAGGCATTTAAATGCCTCCCCGATCCTTCCAGGGTCCCCCCGCCGCCGCCCCCCGCTTCGGAGTTGCCAGGGGGAGGTCGTCGCTCTCCAGGACTTCCCTCTGTAGCCACGCACAGAGAGGTTTTTGCAGTAGTGGGCGTGGCCAACTCTGAAGCTAGCCAGAACTTTGTTCCTGTGCGTTCCTGCCCCCCCCCAAAGCCCTTCCTAGCTGGAGTAACTTTGATAGCTGATCAGTCCATTTTTGCCTTCATTAACCAAAGGGAAGCCCCTTTTCATGACTTAATGAGGTCATCCGATTGAGAAGAAACCCTGAACAATGAGAAAAAAAGGTGAGAGCTGATTCGGAATCACCGATGGCAACGCAATATTCCCTAATGCCGTTTCTGCAGTTGTTATGATCAGGAGTAGCCCTGAGTGCGATGGGGTCTGGCTTTGCAAAGGGGCTGGAATAAAAGTGAGCATGGACAGACGGCAGGTTTGATCGATCAGAAGACATTGCACGTGTCCAGGAGAGATACCGGAAGGGATTTCCCTCCCCTCAGTGGAAGTCTACATTCTGCTGTACCAGTAAAATAGAGGTCTGAAATCCGTAGCCACACAGCTGTCAGGCTTCCCCACAGCATCAAGGAAGTACACTCTTACAGGAAGGTTTTACTTTATTCAAAGCTATAGGTGCAAGTACATAATCACTGTTAGGAATGAGGGAAATGCAACGAGCATGGCAGATTATAGTACATTCAAACATCTGAGGACCAATTGCGGGAGTTCCCCCGCGCGCCATCGGGCCTGGGAGCCAACGCTTCTAGTAAGCAAAACATATTTCCTTCTCACGCTCTCCATGAGATCACCCCAGCAACTATCAAGCAGCGAACCACCTGTGGCCTTGAGAGATATACACGTTCCAGTAGCCAAGCAATTAAGCGCACCAACAGGTTTACATATGAACTCTAAAGCATGTAAGCGCATACATAAGAAATACAGAACAAAGAAAGGAAAACTGGCAGCTTGCTGACAACAGCTTGCTGCTCTTTTTTTCACACAAAGTTATCTCTGAGTACAGGACCGTAACCACCAGATCCCACATTTTCCTATTTCTTTTGACCCATCCATGGGACCTGCCTTTTGGATTTGGGGTACAAATGGCTTTTGACTTTATTTGTCAACATCTGGCAGAGGTTAGCCTAGAGGCAAAAATATAGTGGGTTGTTGTTGCTTTTTTTTATACAAGGATCATTCCTGTGTAGGTTCTGTATTTTCATTTGGTGTGGCAAACAACTCTGTACCACATAACCACTGACCACAAGAGAGGTGCACCTGTAGCAACTAAAAGGCTGGCAAGCAACATTTTTAAAAATCCACATCAATTAACATACCTCCATCCGACCTGGGGCACCTCTGAGCAGAAAGAAGTGGATATGAAAGTGTGTTTGTTTTACCTTGACATGCCATGCAATAAGACATTTCATTCCATATTTATTTAAGGATTTTAGTAGTAGGCCAGACCTGGTAGGAGATGAATGGAGGTTTTCACAGAACTGTGACTCAAATTGCAGCCTTCTCCTTATAACTGAATGTTCCAAACTGGCAAAACCCTCTGTCTCTTGAATGCTTACAGGTGTGCCCAAAAGAAACGGGATTTTAGTGCTTTACAGCTTTTCAGTTGATTCCTTCTCTTAACATCTCCAGATGCAGAAGTCACTTTTATCAAAGGCTCATACTTCCTAAGGCACATACTTAACTTGTGGCACATAAAGCCTGACACGAAATGCCACCGAGGTCACCAAGTTAAAAAGACGAAGGAAGAAATGGCAGAGCTTCATGGTTCTTCTAAAAGGTAAAGTTCTAACAAATATTAAGGACATTATTTTGGAAACGTAAGTATAAAACAGGGCTGGCCCACAGAACCGATGAACAGCTCATCTTTCCTAAGTGCCAGAGGTAACTGACAGCCAACGTGTTGAGGGCCCCCACAGGACAATAATAATTTTTGGGCAGGAACGCACAGGAACGGAGTTCCGGCTGGCTCCCAAGTTGGCCACGCCCAGCAGGAACTCATTAGCATAATAGGCTGCACCCAACAGCAGGAACTCATTAGGATTGGACACGGTAGGCGTGTGTGGCCTAACATGCAAAGGATTCCCTGCTACCAAAAAGGCCCTGGGTTTTGACAATAAACAAGGTAAACAGAATAAGAAGCAAAAGGTGGGTGTGGCTGGATGACCACACTTCTGGTAACAGGGGGCTGCGGCCTAATATGCTAATGAGTTGTGGTGTCAGGGGGTTGCCTATTATGCTAATGAGTTCCTGCTGGGCTTTTTCCACAAAAAAAGCCCTGTATATATATATATGAACCACGTCTCAAATCTCGAAGGACCTCTAAGTATTTCATAATCTCCCTTCTTTAGCGGGCATTTTTTTTTTTTTAAAGCCAAGTGTTGTTATTGATCAAAGTCACAGAGACTTTACAAATTCACTTTTCACATCCTTCCTGGCACTTATTGTTACGCCTCACAGAGAGATCCTCAGCCAAAAATAGTAGTATTAGTACATAGAAGCAAGCATGAAGTGACAGCTGGCTTATCTAATTGCACCTTGGTAACGGAGTACTGTATCTGTTCTTCTACTCAAGGGCCACTCACTGCCCTTTAACCAAAACAGCTGCGGAATATATTAACTGCTACAAGATGAAATACTCTGTTTGAAATACACGATGTGATTTAAGGTTGAGGAGGGGCGAGGGGGGGGGGAACAGAGGAGATATCCTACTGCAGCAGTGCAGCATTAACTGGCTTTGACATAAATTGCATGTGGCATGTACCATCTGGCTTCTTAAAGAAACCCAGGCGTGGCCTTTGCTGTCCTGGGATACACCACTACTTTCCGTGACTGACTGTAATCAGAGAGAAGCAGGCTTTAGGAGCAGAGGTTTGCTGCAGGTAGCGGTGCCAGCACATTAAAAAAAGGAGAGAGAAACTGTGCTCGCTTTAAGAGCCCCAGGATATAACCAACATTAAACATTTTGTAGAGTATAGGAAGGTGGAGGATACGCAGTAAATCACTGGTCTTGGTAAAAAACAACAACTGCATTTTAAACACGGTTAGGAAACGAGAACAAAAAAAAGAAAAGAAAAGCCGAGTGCACACTATTTATATGTGCTTTTAAAGTGTGACTGTGAAAGAGCCTCTCATTTCTAATTCTCGAGTCCAATCCTGCACCCAAAGAATACTACCTTTTAGGAAGCCTTTTATGGCTCAAGTAGGACCCATGAAGGCTTCTGCTGCTTTCTTACCTACACAATGCATTTTATTGGTATGGCTCACTTACTACAGATAACTTATGGCACTTCCAAAAGTAAAAATATACTTGAGTTCAGCAGATGTTAGAATCTAACAGGAGTCCAGGGCTATTTTGGGGCAGGAACGCACAGGAACGGAGTTCCGGCTGGCTTCAGAGTTGGCCACGCCCACTACAGCCAAAACCTCTGTGTGCGTGGTTACAGAGGGAAGGAATTGAGAGTGACCCCCCCCCACAGCGACTCCGAGGCCGGCTGGCCAGGGCCCCCCCTGCAAGGATCGGGGAGGCATTTAAATGCCTCCCCGTGCCTTCCCTGGCCTGTCCAAGGGCCAGCTTGCCCGGGCTCTCCGCAGCTGCAGGGCGCCCAGGCAAGCCAAGGGAAGGTATGGGTGTGTGTGGCCTAATATGCTAATGAGCCGTGCTGTCAGGGGTGTGGCCTAATATGCTAATGAGTTTCTGCTGTTGGGTGTGGCCTATTATGCTAATGAGTTCCTGCTGGGCTTTTTCTTAAAGAAAAAAAAGCCCTGAACAGGACACTTGCCATTTAGATCAGCACACTCAACTTTTTGAGTGGTCTGTAATACTTATTCTGTTCTTTGGCATGTCAAGCTAGCACATTATTAATTCCTCTTCTGCCCATAGTCCCACAGAGCCATATCTGACAGAAGATCTGAATCCAGGCCTTTTAGACACATGTTCTGATGCAACCCCATAGCCTTTTTTGGATTACGGTTTAAATGTTTAAAATGTGTATCTTTTTGGT
>NW_015177090.1:129387-132318 GCF_001447785.1 Gekko japonicus | reverse complement strand
CAAATAGCACCTTTAAGACTAACAAATAGCACCTTTAAGACTAACAAATAGCACCTTTAAGACTAACAAATAGCACCTTTAAGACTAACAAATAGCACCTTTAAGACTAACAAATAGCACCTTTAAGACTAACAAATAGCACCTTTAAGACTAACAAATAGCACCTTTAAGACTAACAAATAGCACCTTTAAGACTAACAAATAGCACCTTTAAGACTAACAAATAGCACCTTTAAGACTAACAAATAGCACCTTTAAGACTAACAAATAGCACCTTTAAGACTAACAAATAGCACCTTTAAGACTAACAAATAGCACCTTTAAGACTAACAAATAGCACCTTTAAGACTAACAAATAGCACCTTTAAGACTAACAAATAGCACCTTTAAGACTAACAAATAGCACCTTTAAGACTAACAAATAGCACCTTTAAGACTAACAAATAGCACCTTTAAGACTAACAAATAGCACCTTTAAGACTAACAAATAGCACCTTTAAGACTAACAAATAGCACCTTTAAGACTAACAAATAGCACCTTTAAGACTAACAAATAGCACCTTTAAGACTAACCTTTAAGACTAAGACTAACTGAGTGGTGGGTGTGGCCTTATGACACACATCCGGTGATGGCAGGGGGTGTGGCATATGCTAATGAGTTATGCTAAGGAGTTCCCCTAGCTCTTTTTCTATGAAACGACCCCTGCAGAGCTCTCTCAGCCCCACCTACCTCACA
The DNA here is from genome assembly GCF_001447785.1 of Gekko japonicus. NCBI lineage: Eukaryota > Metazoa > Chordata > Lepidosauria > Squamata > Gekkonidae > Gekko > Gekko japonicus. The sequence continues at coordinate 131,582 of NW_015177090.1, read as the reverse complement.
GGGTGTCTGTTGTGGGGGAGGGGAAGGGGAAGGAGATTGTAAGCCACTCTGAGACTCCGAGTGAAGGGCGGGGTATAAATCCAATCTCTTCTCTCTCTCTTCTCTCTCTAGAGACTGGCAACCTTTTACAATGAGATATTTAAATGTCAAGGCTCAAAATGGTTATGGCTATCTCACATAGTCAAGAATAAAATGGGTGTATATCTATGCACACTTTTTTAAAAAAAGGGTGATTTTTGGCTTACAACTCCGCATTCTCTGTAGTATATTAAAAGATTTTATATATATACAGTGCAACGTATTAAAATATTTCATACATTACAGATTTTGCACAATAATAAGTTTTCTGGGTGCCAAAAATATTTAAACAATCCAGGGGACAAATGAAGAACATTTAATAAAAGTTTAATTGGACGTACCTCTGGAATAGACTCTTGCTGAATTGCGAAATCTCGGGGACTGAGCCTTTGTGCCAGTGCTATTGGAACCTCCAGTTATATTTACTTGTAGCCAATGTTCCCTCTAAGCTGTGGAGTCTTGTGAGCAATAATTCTACTCTGTGAGCTACTGGCATGAAATTTGTGAGTGAGCGATTTGGCTACTGCATAAATTAGTTGGCCCCGGAGTCATCCTTCCTGAGCGAAGACAAAAATCTGTGAGCTGGAGGGTGAAAAACTGTGAGATAGCTCACACTAACTCAGATTAGAGGGAACACTGCTTGTATCCTGCTTTTCTTCCCAATGGGGACCCAAAGGGGATACAATATGAAAGATATCATGGAAACAATAGGAGAAGGGGGGACAGGTTTCTGAAGAGAGAGCAGATCTTCCTCTCTATCTCCATTAGCAAGGATCTCCCTCCTTGCTTTAGGCTATATCCTTTGGCTCTTACCCTTCAGCTAGCATCTCTGGGCATACCTGCAGAAGAGAAGAAGCAAACAGCCAGATCATACTCAGCTGCTGACAGTAGGCAGGCAAGATCTTCGTTACTTTCTCTCTCGCCAGAAATGCCTCTGGGCACACCTAGGCGATAAGTGTCAGGTAGCCCTGTCATAGGTCTGGAATGTGGAGGGGTGCCTTCCCGTTGTCTGTCTCAGCTTTCCCTGGCTTGCTATCTTATGCTTGACCTTGTAGATGCTCCAGCTGCACTTTTACTTGGCTGGGAAAGTTAATGGCTTTTGCTTTGCCTGCTTGCTTTGCCCGCGTGCGCGAGATGTATCCATTGGCTCATGCTTACCGGGGGGATCTTTGATTCTAGTATAAGTCAGAGGCCCTAGTATTGGCGGACACTCCTGACACAAGCTGTACACATGTCACTAGTACTGGATTTACCAATAAACAGTAATTTTCTCATGAAGCCCTGTGTCGTGTAACCTGACTAAGGACCCTGACAATAAGTAGCTGTACCAAAGGAGAAACAAATCTGACTATATCTTTGCTGCTGCTATCAGGCTCCTCCCCCCACTTTCTAGGGCTACCAGGACCCCCAGTGGGAAAACCCCTGCTTTGAGCACTCCTCCCTCGCTTTCGAAGCATCAGGCAGTGTGGGATGGTGGTGGCCATCAGGTGATGCTCTTCCAACGAGTCTATATGGAAACCACAGAGTGGAAGGCTAGAGCACCACAGCGGGAAGCCTCCAAACTCTCATGTGTTTGCCAGCAGGGTTCCCTCTAACCAGCGCAGAGTGCACGGGTCCTTGTGGGTTGCCTCCACCTCCCATCAGCTGGGGTCCGCAGGCCCTACAAAGGAGGGTGCTGGTGTCTGTGCTAGCAGTCCTCACTCTCTGCCGCCCAAGAGGTTTGGCCAGGAGCAGCCACCACCCTGCTGCAGAAGAACAGAATGGAGGTGAGTCACACACAGAGGTATGTGAGTGTGTGTCTGCTGCGGGGGTCTGGTGGTGTGGGAGTCAGGAATGGAGGGTGGGTGGGGGACGCCGGCACACACTCCTCTTTCTCCGATTTCACACAAGAGCTGCACCGCAGTTGCGCCTCCCTTTGCCCCGCTTCTATTGGTCAATTTCCCACTTGAAGCCGTGCAGCCGCATTTTGACCCGCGGCTTTGCCCAATTTTCCCCACGGTTTCGTGATCCTCAAAAAACAGGATCACGATTGATTTGCTTTGAAAGTTATTAAGTTGATTTAAAAGAGAAAAGAAATGGACTTATAATGATAATAATTGAACATTAGTTACCTATAG
>NW_015177090.1:126201-128321 GCF_001447785.1 Gekko japonicus | reverse complement strand
ATGATTGAGGTTTATAAGATTATGCATGGGATAGAGCAGGTAGAGAAAGAGGTACTTTTCTCCCTTTCTCACAATACAAGAACTTGTGGGCACTCCATGAAATTGCTGAGCGGTCTGGTTAGAACGGATAAAAAGAAGTACTTCACCTAAAGAGTGATTAACACATGGGATTCACTGCCACAGGAAGTGGTGGCGGCTACAAGCATGGACGGCTTCAAAAGGGAATTAGTAGGACGTCCTTCTTCACCCAAAGAGTGATTAACACTTGGAATTCACTGCCACAGGAAGTGGTGGTGGCTACAAGCATGGACGGCTTCAAAAGGGAATTAGATAAGCATATGGAGCAGAGGTCCATCAGTGGCTATTAGCCACAAGGTATAGATAGGGACTCTGGGGCAAGTGATGCTCTGTCATCTTGGTGCTTGGGGGGGTCAACCGTGGGAGGGCTTCTAATGTCCTGGCCCCACTGGTGGACCTCCTGATGGCACTGGTATTTCTGGCCACTGTGTGATACAGAGTGTTGGACTGGATGGGCCTTTGGCCTGATCCAACACTGGCATCTCTTATGTTCTTATGTTCTTATGTCTCTTATGTTCTTATGATCTTGGAAGCTAAGCAGGGCCAATTCTGGCAAGTACTTGGAAGGGCGACCTCCAAGGAATACCAGAGGTGGGATGCAGAGGCAGGCTAATCAAGCCACCTCTCTGAAAAATGTCCAACCCCCCCAGTAGGGATCGCCAGAAGTCAACCATGACTTCCAAGCAAGCACACAAAAAACATATGCATGCATGCACGCACATGCAAAAATATCTTTCAAAAGAGAAAGGCACGTTGCAAATGAAGTAAATAAATAAATAGGACTCACTGCAGGTGAGTCTTGCAACACACAAAGAAGGCATCTTAAAAAGTATCATAAGAGCAAACTATCTGAAGAGCTTCCCCTGGAACTTCCTCATTGAGAAACAGGAAAGAACCTAGCAATTTTCCATAACCAGATTGCTCTAAAACTACCTAAAGCAAGATAATGTGGTAAATGTGTCTTTATCTTTTCCCTTCCCCTTGGCATTTTACTTGCACTTCAGATCTTCATTCTTTGAAGATGCTATCTGACTAGTTAGAAAGAGGGAGCAGGACGCTGTATAGTATAGAGCACTTAACTAAGGAGATGTGCTACTTGACACAGCCAAGAGGACCATGACAGGTTTGAGGCCTTTCCAAGTATACAGTCCTCCTTCCTACCATCTTAATTTATAAGTTTAAAAACTTAAGTTTAAAAGTTTGGAATGCCAGTTTATTTTATGATCCAGGCATCTTTTGTATGGTCAAATCTAACTTGTGACAACTTGAGTTAGGCCTGACATAGCCACGACTATCTATTTTATAATTTCTCTTGGATTGTATTATTGGGAAACGCTTTTAATACTGTATGCCAATAAAAGGTATTTGAATTGAATTGAATTGATAGAGCACCCCCCCCCCTCAAAATAATGCACTAAGCTTACTTTCTTAACTGTTATTGTACAATATGCACATATTCAATGGGATTTATTAGGCTCAATTTGTAAGAAGAGACTCCTTTATATCAGGGATGCTGCAATTGTAATGGCTCGTTTTACCAGCTGTACAGCCATGTCACAGTAGTCGAAGTAATAATTCCCAGTGCGTGGCAAAGAGAACAGAGCTGGTATGCCTTAGACTATTATGTTCAGCCAAACAACAGTTAAGACCAATGATCTTGGACACTCATATGCAGAGATCCAGAGGCTCCGGGGCTACTCTGACAGTACAGAGGAGCCGTTGTAAGGGCCTGAAACCAGTCTTGCCTTCCCTTCTTGTCCGTTTAACTTCCACTTAAATCATAATTGTCCATGGGACTTCGCTTTGGGCTCTTTAGCTTGTAGAAACCACGGCTGAAGGGTGACATGATCAAGGTTTATAAGATTATGCATGGGACAGGGCTAGGGTTGCCAAGTGTGAATTCAGCTGCAGCGGGGGACTCCCGGCTGACGGCTGGAGCGCGAGTGCGCGACATCTACGTCGCCCGGAAGTGAGGTGGGCACGGCGGGCACGCTGGGGGCGGGGCCACGACCATCCTAGGGAAAACCATAGAGTTTTTCCTC
>NW_015177090.1:123127-125544 GCF_001447785.1 Gekko japonicus | reverse complement strand
TTGGTGGTGGTGGGGGGCAACAGTGGGAGGGCTTCTAGTGTCCTGGCCCCACTGCTGGACCTCCTGATGGCACCTAATATTTTTGGCCACTGTGTGATAGAGTGCTGGACTGGATGGGCCATTGGCTTGATCCAACACTGGCTTCTCTTATGTACTTACCCGGTTTTCTTAACGACAGCTTTGGCCATTACACCAAAGCGAGGCAGCATAATTCCTGTGTATTGTGTAACGGGAATTTCCTGTGTATTGTGTAACGGGAATTTGCACATCTCACTGTGGGGAAGATACATGACTTTTTGCTAGGATGTGTTTCCTTTGACCATTGTCCGTAATGTTCCAAGCTGCCAGTAAGCAGCATTGCTTCATGGTTAAGCGCCTCTTCCTTGCATAAAACTCTGCTTGGTGTACCTTTCAACTTGTAAAACTGTACCTTCCATAGCTGCTGATCATTATATTCTTTCTGTCCAAAACAAATTCCCCTGGTTGGTACTTAAAAAAAAAAAATCTTATCAATAAATTCACATTTGTATTACAGTATGTCTCTAAGACATTTCCAAATGTCTTAAGACAGTGCTAAATGTCTTAGACACGTCCGTTAATTTTGTCTGATCAGCCACATCTGCTGACATAGCTTCATCTCATCTTGGTATTATATTATGTGACGTAAAACATACTACAATAAATATGCGACTTTGGGTATAATGTTCAGCTAAATGTATAAAGATTCTCCTGCTCCCGCCCTGGAATATCTGAGGCTATAAAAGATTTGCTTGTTAAAAGAATGTATGTCACTGAGAAAGTTAAATCCCAGCTTTTCCTAGATAGTAATCTTATTAGCTAGAAGTAATGAATAATTTTCCATATGATGTGGCCAAGTCTTTTTGTGCCACAGAACACCCAATAGATTTCCGCAATGCACAGCTGTTTTATCATGGTTACCAACTGACAGGAACAACAAGCAGGCTCAATTCGCAGGAGCTGTATGCTGCTTAACAGCTACAGGAGACAAAATTAAAAAGTTGTGATTGAAACTCCACCCTAGTTAAATTGGAATTAAAAGGTCACTCACGAATGAAGGGTGGATCCATTCTGTAAGATCTTTAGTCACTCTTACGACCTTTATTAATCACTGTATTGTCACACTGGATTACATCTTTTTTCCACTCAAGTTAAGAGTTTCAGTGAAGAAAAGGTTCCAAACACCCTGCTGCATTGTGTCATTCCCCTGCTTTAGTTCTTCCAAATGTCATAGAGCTTTCAACTGATGCAAACTAAAAGGTTCTGGTGAAGCACAGACACAGAATTATTCTTTTACTTAAAACTATTATTCATAATTTCATAGCACTTTAATGTGCATCATTTTTACAATCCCCATTTTCTTCTTTCTCACAACAAAACTATAAAATAGGCTGCCTCAATTTCAGATTTAAACATGGAAAACGGAAGGGATGACGGACCGGGACAGGACATGATTTCTGAAACTTGCTATCTCATCTCTTTCACCACTAACAGTAATTTCATTTTATGTAACTTACATCAGATACATTAGTAAAGAGCACACAATAGTGATCTGGTGGACAACATACTACATGAAACCTTACGAAGAAAAACATCCTCTGTGAAAAAAGAAAAAAGAAAATAGAGAACCTTACCATTTGTCTTCCACTGAATTCTTCCTTTTGTACAAATTGCAGGGGTTCCATTTCCACCACAGCCTGGAGTTTTATGGACCTGGATTAGTCCTAGGGTTGCCAAGTGTAATTTACCTCAGCAGCGGAGGACTCCCGGGTGGATCCAGGAGCACCATAGAGTTTCCCCTTGGATGGTTGTGGCCCCGCCTCCAGCGTGCCCGGCGTCATAACGTCACTTCCTGGTGACGTGCATGCGGCGCACGCCGGGGTGGGGTTCCCCCTGGGGCCCAATCTGCTGGCGGCGGGGAATGGGCCTCTGGGGCGGGGGTTTCCCCACCCGCGGAGGGACTTGGCAGCCCTAATCAGTCCAGATAGAAACATCCATGTATGTACCGGAGGATACAAATATATCCTACACAACCGGCCTTCACCCTTTCTAGAACAAGGAACCAACTTTAATTCCTTCTTGACAGTGTTGTACACCATAAACTGCAAGCATGTGACAGGGAGTCACATGACACCAGATTCACATAGGCTTGCCAAGTACCCCCGGGGGGCGGGTAAACCCCTGCCCGAGAGGCCCATTACCCGACTCCAGCAAATCGAGCCCCGGGGAAACTCCACCCCCTTCCGGCACACGTCCCCAGCGTGATGATGTCACCCAGAGGGGACATCATCACGCTGGCCACGTCGGGGGCCGGACGCTCTATGATTTGAGGGAAAACTCTATGGTTTTCCCTCAAATCCTAGTGGCCCCCCCCCCAATGTGCCGATGCGCTGACATCC
>NW_015177090.1:111105-122940 GCF_001447785.1 Gekko japonicus | reverse complement strand
TCCCCCTGGTGCTTCTGCTTTCAGTGTTATGCAAAGTGAGGCAGGGAATCACGGTGTTCTCTATGCATACACACCAGCAAGCCAGTCCACAAAAATGGCAGCTCTGTATGGGCTCAAGTCCAGGCAGGCAGGGCTCTGCAGACCACCCAAGGGTCCTGTCCAGTGGGCTGAAGACCACTGCATCAGACACACAACCCACTCTTTTCAAGACTACTATCTGGATATGGCCCGAGAAGCAGGGCTTGCTCAAAGAAGGAAATACTTTTGAGCCATACTTCCTTTCCTGGTTTCTCCTTCCCCCTAGAGAGCCAGTTTGGTGTAGTGGTTAAGTGCGCGGACTTTAATCTGGGAGAGCCGGGTTTGACTCCCCACTCCTCCACCTGGCTGGATGACCTTGGGCAAGCCGTAGTTCTGACAAGAGCTGGTCTTGAAAAATAGCAGTTTCTGTCAGAGCTCTCTCAGCCCCACCGACCTCACAGGGTGTCTGTTGTGGGGAGGGGAAGGGAGAGGAGTTTGTAAGCCGCTGAGACACCTTTGGGTAGTGAAGGGCGGGGTATAAATCCAATCTCATCTCCTCCTCCTCATCTCCTTTTTAGCATTAGAAATGAAAAGCTTGCAGTGAATAATTCTTTTTACTCTGTTTTACAATACAAAGATAAACTTGGCTATAGCATAACTGTATAAACAGAAATCAGAATGACTGAATAGAAGAGCCAGATTAAATTTCCTTGCTATCAGGGGTCATTTGGGGGGGGGACGCGGGGGGGCGCCATCCCCCCGGGTGAGGTGCAGGAGGGCGGGGCCTGGAGCTCCCTGCTGGTGCCCGCTGGAGGTCGCCGCCGGCTGTGGGGAGGACACACTTCCGGTGATGTCAGGGGGTGTGGCATATGCTAATGAGTTATGCTAATGAGTCCCCCTAGCTCTTTTTCTACGAAATGACCCCTGCTTGCTATAGAAGTTGAAGTACTGACAATGAGCTGCTAAAGACTGTGGCCAGCAAAATAATCATGAATCAGGCAGGTTCTCAGAGGCTGTGGTCAGATGTGCCATTTGGTGCAGAGGGGAAGCAATCGTTGCGTGATCACACATCCTTTGTAGCTGCGGGGGCTCAGCCCGTCACTGCCCAATCAGACAGCATGTTCAGACGAGTGGGTTTTTTTGCCTTTTGTTTCCCATGCGCATAAACGAAGACTTGCACCTCTGCACTGAGAGTTCCCCATGGAGTATGCGGTTATGCGCATACTGCTAAGCGAGGAGGGAAATGGCACCGAGTTGGGATGGAATGAGCGGACCATCCTGACGGCGTGAGAGTGTGCTTGATCAATCAGACAGGGGAAAGCCTGTCCATGGCTCGTCGGCAAGTGTTAAGACCAGACTTTCCCTGGTATCTTTTAACTCCATTTCTGTGGCGGGCAGCACAAGGTGCCGATGGCTGCGGGATCTTTCCCAGATGTTGCTGTCTGATGCCCTTTAGATCCATCAGGCATTTGCAGCTGAGTCGGATCTAAAGGCATGTCTGACTGCATTCAGAAATGGCTCTGTAGCTCACTTGGGTGATTTTACTGGACAACCGCCTATTGCTACTGAAAGAGGGTCATTTGACACCATTAACATTGCATCATACCTTTTACCTAAGATACAATTAAGTTCTCATTGTTCCCACCCAGCTTTTTGCTTTGCCCAAGGATAACAAGCCCAGCTTCATTTTACACAGAGATGATATGTACCAGAACAAAAGCATCAGTCACTCACACCGAAGGCTAGCATTTCTGATATTTATGTGATACAAAGGTGTCAAGAATCAGTGAAGGAAAAAAGGACAAAGAGGGAATAAAAAAAGAGGGATGGATTTCACCCTCTCTAGAGAAAATTTCACAGCAGCACACAGCCTCTGCTGATTCTTATGCAAAAAAACCAGACCAGACGTAAGAATTTGCTGACAGACCTGGATTTAGGCTGAATGGTGTTGTTGTTATATATAGGATCACAAAATCAGAGTTGGAAGAGACCAAAAGCCCAATGCATGACTTTCTTTAATGAGACACGATTTATCCACCCTCTTTCCCCAGAATAAATCACTGTAGCCTAAATCAGAGTAAAAGGAAAAGTATGCCATGCCATCCCCTTCACCTGAATACTAGAAAATAAATATGACAATCTTACATTCAGAGTCTCCTTCAGTAATTTCTGCGAGAGTGCCTCTTGTTCCAAAATTTTTGTACTAGGTTAACAATTTGTGGGATTTTAAATACTTAGGAAAACAAAATTGATTTAATTGTTGAGGTTGGGGTTTTTTTGTTTTGTTTTTTGGCTTCCTCCCTGCAGATTCCATGTACCAAGCTTGGTTCCCTACTTCCTGAATGAATACAGGGCGCTTTTTATATATGAAACCTAAAACCCATTGGCAAAGTTCCAGATGTTGAATAAAAAGGGGCTGAAAGCCACTTCTAACCTGCTTCCCTGAGCATAGTTTCAGGGCTTGTATTTTACGGCAAATTTTCCTCTCCACTTTCTTTTTCATTCATAGACATACATACTAAAATGGAAATCAACTCAAAACCTAGCATGATCAAAATGCAGCTTTTATCCTCTTTGCTTCACTGGCAATAAAAAGTTAACATCTAGTTTAATAGAAAATATTGTCTACAGCCTTCAGCAAGCCATTATCACATCTATCTATATATAAAAAAGAAAGTCCCCTCACCATAAAATCAACGCCCAGGCCAAACCGCTGGACCTAGAGACACCAAATTTGGGGAGAGTGCTCCTACCATGGCATAGGTGCTCACTAAGAAGGGTTTTTTTAGAAATTCGACCCCTAAGTGGGTCAAAAGGGGTAAAATGTGCTCCCCCCATTGATTCCTATGTGGCTGCCAGGCTGCTGCCTCCTTGTACCCCCCACTCTCTGATTGGTCTGTCAGATGTAGTAGCAGGGCCAGGGTACTTTAATCCATTAGGGACGCCACCCCAGCAGGATCACCTTAGTGGTGCTGCTGGCCCAGCTTAGCCACACTCCCACCCACAATAGAAATATACCCCAAATTTGTAGAAGACTGGTTTCCTTTATTAGATTATTTAACTTCTCACAATGTGGGTTCTAGAAAACTGGTTCATATGAACTTGCTTAATATCTGATTGCTCGGATGGTGTTTTGAATACGTAGTTATGTCCCACTTCTTAAATGTAACATAAATGAGAGGCAATTTTGTAAAAAAAAAAGGTATGCCCCCCCCCCCAATGCAATGCCCAGGCCAAACCCCTGCACCAAGAAACCCAAAATAAGGGAAATACATTCCTACCATGACGTCAACCCCCCCATTAAGAGATTTCTGAGAAACACGACCCCTAAGGGGGTAAAAAAGGGGCAAAATGTGTTCCCCCAATTGCTTTCCATGTGCCTGGCAGGTTGCTGCCTCCTTGCCTGCCCCCTCCCCCTCCGACTCTAGGGTTGCGGTGCTCATCTCCATTTCAAAGCCGAAGAGCCAGCGCTGTCCGAAGATGTTTCCGTGGTCATGTGGCCGGCATGACCAGGGCTCTAGTGGGGGGGGGGCTCTCAGGTACGGAGCTCCGGAAGAGAACCTCTAGGGGGTGGGGCGGTCACGTGGTGAAGCCCCGCCCCCTTCTTTACCCCGCCCTCTGCTTCGATCCTCATTCCGTTTGGGAATGAGGATGAAGCAGGAGGGTAAGTAGCCGGGCCTTCTGACACACTTCCGGTGATGTCAGGGGGTGTGGCCTTCTGTCACTTCCGGTGATGTCAGGGGGCGTGGCATATGCAAATAAGTTATGCTAATGAGTTATGCTAATGAGCTCCGGCAGCTCTTTTTCTACAACAAGACCCCTGGAAATGCCCACCACATCACCACTCCCTCACACCAACTCCCCCTTACACCTCTCACCTCTTACTGCCCACAAGAAAGCTCCTGGCAAATGATGAGCCAGATACACCAACGCTACAAGGAGGAGGCAACTTAGGAATGTGGCAAAGACATTTGCACATAGTACTCCTGCAGTGCACTGAGCTGCGCAGGCCAAGTACCAGCGAGATCACCCTGAGGTGCTCACAACAACACAGTCTCCATATGAGCAAAACAATCCAGGAACGCAAGTAGAGAGGCCATCACTTTCGTGGAAGGTGGCAGGAGTTGACTTAACAGACAACTGCTTCTTAAATGGGCAGTTCTATGTGGCCTGCTCCAGAGTGAGCTCACCAAGCAGCCTGGTGATCCTAGCACCTGAGGGCAGAACCACCAATGTGGTCTACAGAGAGGTCCTTCAGTAGAGAGAAAAAAGTATGTATGTCTCACTTCATTTCTTACACTACAATCTTCTCCATTAGAATTCCTACAACAAATGTTACATTTCAGACTTCACATCATCAGTATTATAACTGGATTTACGGAACTTAAATACTGTAGCGAAGCATGGGTATCAAGCTAGTCATCAATATGAATAACAGACCTTACTCACTTATTCCCTAATAAGTAGAACAAAGCCACGGGCAAACAAACATATCTGTGAGACCTATTGCTAATTCATATTCTTTCTACTCTTTTTTCCTCACTGTCAGCGTGAAGTATTCAAAACTGTTGTCGAATATTCATGGGAATGCAAAGGTGTTCCTCCAAACTCACATTGCAAGAGATGTGGTATTTCTCACTTCTCTCTCCCTTTTTGGAAGCCTGATTGGTTGACGAAAGGGAAAGAACTACTTCAAAACAGATCATGGTCCTAAGTATTAGAAACAAGTAATGGACTACCTTGTACAAATCCTGCTTCCAGCCTCTTCTCTCCCCCCCCCCCACCGCCGCCCCACCAGCAGTAGTAGGAACTATTATATAAATATCAATGCATTATTTGTTTTGCTCAGGTATTAGAAGAGGATCTGAAATTTACTAGTAAATTCCTCTACTTCCTAGTGGAAATAGGAAACCAGACTGCCCTAATTACGCAGAGGAGGGAACAGTGTTATGACCTCGTACACTCTGAGGAATTTCAGACAGGCGATATATTCCGATTCAGGAACGGTTCCCAAACGGTTTCTGGTCTGACATTTCAGACAGAACCATTTTAGAACCAGTTCCCTACCAGAATATATTTGTATTTTCACACATAAATGCTTCTGTCCCATTCAGGAAACGAGGCTGAACCGTTTTACCTGTAAACCACTTCCAAGTAGTCTTCAGTTTCTTCTACTAGATCCGAAATGTTTTTTTCCACCATTTTTTGCCTGTGCGGGCAATCTCCAGCTTTTTTTTAATGTTCACTTTAGAGCGCTATAGCGCTATAACACAACAGCAAAACAACATTATAGCAACCCCATTGGAATGCCTGGAGTGTTGTGTTATGGCGCTATAGCGCTCTAAAGCGAACGTTTAAAAAAAAGCCAGAGATTGCCCGCGCGGGCGAAAAACAGCAGGAAAAAGTGGGAAAAAGCAGTGCAGTCTGAAATGGCAAACCGCTTCAGATCCAACTGTTTACTGGTAGGGGAAAGCCATGTATGAAATGGCAGCCCTATACTGGTTTACTCCACGACGGATCAAAAACGGCTTCAAACCGGCTTAAAAAGGGTAATGTGAAATTCCTCTATATGTATGTGGAAGTACAATGTGAACAGCTGTAGGATGCATGCTCTTGTGGCATACTGTACACATGTACACTGTAGGGTTGGGGGAAAAGATCTCTGAGACTGCTAACAAACGGCGGCCTAATACAGTTGACAAACTAGACTAGAACAAAAGTGTTAGGCAGATCAGAACATTTTCCCGGCCTGTTGAATAACTGACAATATTTTAGTATTGAACTGAGGTCAACCGACCAGTTAAAACAATGACAACTGTCTTCCCAGTCCTTCCCATTTTTCTTTCAGCACTTCACAGAGCCTGCAATGATCCTTTTCTTTATGCCCCAATTCGGCTTGCCCTATTGGCCTTTAACTCCAGTAATAATTGAACCTGGCAGGAGACCTCTGTGGACGAAACACTGTATTTTCCAGATCATAATTCCTCTTAGCTTCTCTTTGCTGTGAGTAGAAGCTTCTGATCAGCCTGTACTGGGAATCCGATGCTGGACTAGATGAAGTTTTGGTGTGATCCAGCAGGTTTCTTTATCTACTTAGGTTGTCAGAAACCATCTTCAGCCTTAAAGAGTTCTGCATCAGTTCATCCAGAGGCAATTGCAATGGCCCATTGATGACACTCATGAAAGGCTCAGCGGAAAACGCTTTCCCCATAGTTCTGCCAAGTGCCAAGCATCCTCGGCTTCATTTTTATTTTCATAACCCTGTGATGTTATGACTCTCCCCCTACTCAACTGTACACGGAAACAGAAATTGTGAAATGCTCTACCAATCACGTCTTGACAGATTATCACCCAAATAAAACCTATCTAAATTTTAATGATTCAACATACTAAAAACAGACCAGATTCTAGCACTACATTTAATATGTAAATCCAAGCCTTGGGGGTCACAGAATTATTCTTTATAATAAACTGATGTACCAATTTATTATGATTACAAGAAAAAAAAATACTTTGGGAAAGCTTTCCTGGAGAATTTTCTTATATAAGTGATGATTTCCCCCTGCATATTTGCAGTGCATTTTTTACTGTAAGTAGGCTGTATACAAGAATGGTATAGGCTTAGTTTCAAACCCTACTTTCCTCATCCATTTATTTTTGAAATGCTAGACAAAACAGGAATTCTGTTGTTTAAAAGAATATCAACTCACTTCAGATTTCCAAATCCCACTGCCTACTCGCCTACCTACAAGACTACAGACAAAACAAGTTCCCAGAATAGCCATTCATTAAAAATGTTGTTTATTTGATTAGCTAGTAACTTCCTAACATTTCCCTCTTCAACTCTGTTTTCAGGGCTTGTTGCACAAAATGTTGGGATACTTTTAAAATAAATGTTTTTTGTGTGTGTCTGAGTGTATATAAACATACTTGCAGAGTTGCACTTTTGTGCATTTTCCCCCTTTAAAAATTAAGCTCATGTTTTAATCACTCCAGAGGCAATTACAACCACACTGTGCACCCCGGTTATTCTTTTCGGCTGATCAAATTCACATTAACTAAAATCTATCTTACTGATGTTAGCACCAGCGACAGATCTAAGGGACAGTTGTAATGCCACTTTCCATCAAGTGGCCAGAGGCACAAGTCTTCATCTTGTCCCAGTGTTCAGATCAAAGTCTGCCGGTAATATTTAACTGCTTAGATGTGACAAAACAGAACTTCAGCCACTTTCTTCTTGCTTCCCTCCACAAATATGCACGTATTACAGGGCTATTTTTGGGCAGGAACGCACAGGAACGGAGTTCCGGCTGGCTCCCAAGTTGGCCACGCCCAGCAGGAACTCATTACCATAATAGGCCACAGTCAACAGCAGAAACTCATTAGGATTGGCTACAATTAGGGGTGTGTGGCCTAACATGCAAAAAGCCCTGGGTTTTGACAACAAACAAGGTAAAGAGAATAAGAAGCAATAGGTGGGTGTGGCTGGATGACCACACTTCTGGTGACATGGGGGGGTGGCCTAATATGTGAATGAGCTGTGCTGTCAGGGTGTGGCCTAATATGCTAATGAGTTCCTGCTGTTGGTTATGGCCTATTATACTGAGTTCCTGCTGGGCTTTTTCTACAAAAAAAGCCCTGCACGTATACAAAAATGGAAAGCAACCCTGGAAGTCAAAACTGTTACTAATCGGTCCCACTCTTGCTGCATTACTGCCTATGCCCCTAAGGTATGCCAAGACTCCTATTCATTTCTGACCAGTGAAGTACATCTGAAGTATAACTCTTAGTGTCCCATCCCACCATCTTACAGCCATTCCACTATCACACATGTAACAAGGCAGATGACGATCTCTCTCAGGGTCACTGTGCACAGACTGTCTCATGAAGCAAACTTTCTAACTTCCTTCGTCTATTCTTCCATCACAGTAATCTTGAGGCATGAATCACAGCCACACAGGAACAGATGGGGACTTTGGGGATGAAGTGGCAGTTGAAAGATTAAGGCTGCAATTTAAAAATAATCAGCACTTGCTCCTGGATTTTAAGAAGTGAAGAAAGACTTCTGTAGGTCAATAACGCTACGGGCATGGGGGAATAACATGAAATGTTTATTCCCAAAAAAGAATTCTTAAAACATTACATTTAGTGTTCATATATATATATATATTTCAATGGAACACTGACTGCTATATTGCTGTTGAAAATAAGACTATTTGGCACGCAGTATAAAAACAATCACAAAGCCTATCAAAACAGCCAGATTGAGCTGTCAAATAATCTTAGCTACAATTTTTACATGTCTGAGCAAATTCAGTAAAAGAAATATAAACAGCTTCATTTTTCAAAATTGCTGGGGGGGGGAGGTATAAAAATTCCAAAAATTTCAAGCATCCTTGAATTAGCAAGATTTAATTAATAAGCACAATACCCGTCATTGCAGATATTACCATGAATCATCAGCTGCATAACCACACAACTTGGAAGCAAGTCACAATATCTGCACAAGCAAGGGACTTCCTCATTCAATGCAATGGTAGGGTTGCCAAGTGGAACTTACCTTGGCGGCGGGGGACTCCTGGGTGGATCCCGGAGCGCACGCGTGCCACACACATGTCACCAGGAAGTGACATTATGACGCCGGGCACGCTGGGGGCGGGGCCACGACCATACAAGGGAAAACCATAGAGTTTTCCCTTGTATGGCCGTGGCCCCACCCCCAGCGTGCCCAGGTCACTTCCGGGTGATGCGCACGTCGGGGAGGATTTCCCCCGGGGCCCGATCCGGCAGCGCCAGGCAACGGGCCTCTGGGGCGGGGGTTTCCCCACTCCCCGGGGGGACTTGGGATCGCTATGCGATGGAGAAAGCTTATCACGTGGGAAAGTAAGCATGCATGAGCTTCTCACATATCCAGTGAAGTGAATTTCCACATACAGAAAGTCACTGTGTTCTTATGAATTATGAATGAACTCCGAACTTCAGCCCAAGGCTTTATATTTCAGATTAATTATATGAAACAAGGTATTCACAAAACATGCATAAACCTTAAGAATTCAAACAGCAGTTTCACCATCACACATCGCACAACCATCATCTTAGGCTGAAATACTGCCTCATTTGCATGCAGGAAGGCCAAGTGGCTTTAGTGAGACCTATGAACATAAAGTACTTCAAGTTATAATCTCCAATATGTGCTAACCAATTAACAGTACAGCGGCTCAACTTAACTCTTAGTGCACGGGCTGGATCCAGCCAGTTTTCTCTCTTCAGGTTGCTGAAGCCCCTTTTCTGTCACTTTTTCGCCTTATTTGAGAATAAAATGACTTCAGACCTCGCTAGTTATTTCCAAATAATGTTCAATCTGAAAATTTCAGGCAATTGTAATAAATCAATATGGCAAGAAATCTGCTGCAAAGCAGGCCACCATGAGAATTCAGACACAAGAAGATTATACTGTGTGCCCAGTCCAATCGAACCAATACATTTCACACCCTCTAAGAGTGTCACCAACAGGGCTTTTGTTGTAGAAAAAGCCCAGCAGGAACTCATTAGAATAACAGGCCACACCCAACAGCAGAAACGTATTAGCATATCAGGCCACACCCTGACAGCACAGCTCATTAGCATATAAGGCCACACACCCCATGCCTTCCCTTGGCTTGCCTGGGCACCCCGCGGCTGCGGGGAGCCCCGGGCAAACCGACCCTTCAACGGGCTGGGAAAGGCACAGGGAGGTATTTAAATGTGTTCCTGATCCTTCCAGGGCCCCCCGCCGGCCCACCCACCTTGGAGTTGCCGGGGTGGGTCACTCTTCAGGCCTTCCCCCTCTGTAGCCACGCACAGATATGTTTTGGCTGTAGTGGGCATGGCCAACTCTGAAGCCAGCCGGAACTCCGCTCCTGTGCGTTCCTGCCCAAAAATAGCCCTGCAATATATATATTTTTGTATATGGAAACCAGAGTGTCAGATTCCAATTGACAGGTATTCCTCCTTCCAGCTGGTGCTGCTGTGATCCACCTGTCTCCTCTCCTCACAGGGGCACATTGTAACAAGACAGAAGGAAATTGGGGGAGGAAGGCAGGAAAAAGACTGCAGTAGAGCAGTGGCGCTGATGAGAAAGCCCAGCTCTTACTAAAACAAAAGCTCCTTTCAAACTCCATCCATCTTTATGACTAGGATTTCCCGCTGTTAGCAATTTTTTCAGTTGCTTTGGTTAAGTTTGTTATTATCCATTCCCTCCTCCTCCTCTCTGTCTTCTGTTTGGTTCATATTTGATTGTAAGCCTTCTGGCACTGACCGTCTTTCCTTTAATTGCCTGGCTGCCCGAGTGCAATGCATATTTCTTTCCCTCCCGTAATCAGAAGGAATCCAATCGCGGAGCCAAAACAAACCAAGGTGGATGAACAGATGCAGGTCGTGGGGCTTCTTATAATTCCCCTCTGCAGTACACACAGCATAGTGATCTCACTCCTGCTATGACTGCTCACAAGTTTACACGGAGAAAAAGCAGGGCATAACAATAAATAAAGCCTATATCATATATGGCTGTAGCATATAAGGAAATCACAAGCAATGCTGCTGCGCTTGGCAGTGACATTAACCCAACTTTGCGGCTGCAGTAAAAATACTGTATATTGCACCCACTGGCTCCCCTTTAGCAATAAGAGGTCATAAAATTAAGGGTCCTAGGAATGATCTCCTACCCACCCCGCACCCTGCACAAAACCACACTGGCTTTTCTTGAGTCTGCTTTCCTTGATCACACCTGGGCTGTGGTCACACACACGGAATAATCCACTTTCAATCCACTTCCAGCACACTTTCCAACTGGATCAAAAAACGGGATCACAAAACCGCGGGGAAAGTCGGGCGAAGCCGCGGGTCAAAATGCGGCCGCACAGCTTCGAGTGGGAAATTGACCCATAGAAGTCGGGCAAAGGGAGGCGTGACCGCGGCACAGCTCTTGTGTGAAATCGGTCCAAGTGAACTGGCAAAATCCAGTTGGAAAGTGGATTGAAAGTGGATTTCGTGTGTGTGACCACAGCAATGGACTGATTACTTGATCCATTGTCCACCCAATGTCCAGCCTAATAACGCGCTTCAGAAACAGGAGGCGGCAGGGGAGCTCGTATGTTATTCCACCAAGAAAGGCACAGTTCCGATCTACATTAGGCCTACCTTGTCTTCCACTCTGTTCAGCCGGGCACCAACCGTATTATTCCCCCGGTCTTTGTTTTTTTCTGCCCAGAAAGAACATTGTAAGATGAATACCAAGTGATAACATTAGTATAGAATTTAGCCACGACTGTGCATTTAACGAACCCACCAGAGCCATTTAATTGAACACTGCTGACAGATCATTGAACTTCGTAAGAGCAGCTTAAGCATACCCTCTCAATAGCTCTCAAGTACACAGCGCATTGAGATTTCATATTCTGGTTAATATCTGAAGAACGAAACTTCAGCGAAAAATAATGTCAGTTAAGTTTAAGACGAATTTAGCTAACAGTGCATATACCGGTAATAGCGAGGGGTGGAAACTCACAGCCCATGAAGAACATATGTGTGACTGCAGGTAATCATAAATGTGTGAACAGATAATATAAAGGAAAATGATCTATGGAATTTGGGACCCTAACCATGGATTTTGCAGGTCTGTCATTAAACAGTGTGCTGGGCACACTCTTGATCTAGCATTTTGCTCTGGGCAGGAAGAAGGTGATCTGGAGGGGTGTGTGGGGTGTGTGTGAAGATAGTCCCCTTTTCATAGACAGATCAGTATGGCCAGGGTCCAGCCTACCTGAGGGACCCAAATTC
>NW_015177090.1:76547-110593 GCF_001447785.1 Gekko japonicus | reverse complement strand
GATATGGCCAGCACTCCTGCTGATACGCTGGCTGACCTCTAGAATTAGGAAATGGCCCAGGCAATTAACATAGTTGTACACAGGCACCCTCTCTCAAGTCTAAGAGCTCAGGCAGCCCTTTGGTTTACCAAGGGGCCGTGGGTTATGAAAACACAGGGAAGATGGCTGGATAGCGGAGAAACGCTTAGCACAAATTTGACAAGGCATGGGCCAGAGCTCCTTTTAAAGTCTACTCCGTGGGGCTGATGACGGAGGCAAACAGTGTTTCTCTGCCACCACTTAATCCACACAATGCAGACCTATGGAATGCTCCCAAGAGGCCAGGCAGCTCTTGGGTTACAGCCTACAGGGTGCTCTGTAGTCCTCCATGACCATTTTACCAAGCCCCTCATAGATAAAATGTTTTCTCACCTGTTTTGACTTGGAGTCTACATTAGCAGTGATAGGATCAGATGGTCTTAGTCATGTGGGATACCTTTCAGCTAGTGGACAGGACTTTTTGGAAGTTTGAGACTGACTACCCACTTGGAATACCCACCTACTACTCCTGGCCAGTGTTCCCTCTAAGCTGAATTAGTGTGAGTTAGCTCACAGTTCTTTAGCCTCCAGCTCACACATTTTTGTCTTCGCTCAGGAAGGACGGCTCCAGAGCAGACTAGTTTATGCAGGAGCCAAATCACTGGCTCACAACTTTAATGGCAGTAGCTCACAAAGCAAGAATTTCTGCTCACAAGACTCCACAGCTTAGAGGGAACACTGCTCCTGGCTGCTTAATTTTTGTGGTGGGAGTGCGACAGACTGGGTCTGGGAGACAGTAAATGCCTCCCTGAGAGAGGGGTGTGGTTGCTCCTGCCTTAAAGCAGATAATAGTGTAACCTACTCTGGAGTCATCTTCTGCTTAGGATGGCCCTGTAAATATTACTAAAAGCAAGCTATTTACTGTGCACATCATAATCAGATCTGGACTCCTATGCACTTCTATCATGTGCTACAGAAGACCACTATCTAACATATAGCACATATATCCATGTTTTGTAACTCTGACAGATGATGATTTACCTGAGAGAGAAATGAACAGTGATGGTTTCCCTATAGATTGGTCCAACCTGTTACAAATAAAAGGTGTGTTAATAAAAGGATGAAAGCTTTCTCAAATTAGTTAATGACAATTATTGTCTTCATGACAAAGATGCTCTTACATAGCTACTCGTTCACTTGCAACAACTTTTGCTCTTTCTACTGTGAATGTTAAGGAGAGTGTCTGATTCACATGGTCTTTGTGAAGAAGCCATCTATTCACTGCTACTGACTGCAGTGTGCTGACTCTTCCTAAAACTGTACATTGGCAGGAATTCAGCTTCTTATGGAAAGGAATTTATTTATTTTTTACAGAACTCAAATACCTAAGTACAAACAGGACTACTGGCAGCAATACTGCAATATTTACTGTAAGATACAGTGCCTACATAATACAACAAATTTATAATACTGAACAAGTCTCATGCATGTTAATATCTAACACATTTGTGTATGTGAATGATACAAGAAAGCCAAGTTCTTTCAAAAGCTTTAGCTTATTTTCTTCCATCTCTCAGCAGGACAACCTTCAGACAATTCAGCCAAAAATGCGATTTTTTTTTTTGTAGTAATAGCATTTCTAAACAAGCCAGTTCCACAATGATTTACTCTGATAATTATTTCCTGATGCATTCAGAGGACTTAGCGCAGTGATCACCGGTCTTTTTGAGCCTGTGGGTACCTTTCTTATTCTGACACAGGTGGTGAGAGCAACCATAAAATGGCTGCCACAGGAGGTGGAACCAACCACACAGAGAAAGCCCAGGTGCAGAGGAAAAGAAGGGTAATTAAACAGTATACTGGAAAAGAAGGGGGGGAAGAGAATCAAACATACACTGTGGTGGCAACCTGCCACTGAAACAATGTTATTTTAATTTGTATAGCCAATAGGGTTGCCAACCCCCCCGGTTTGCTAGGGGCCCCCCGTTTTCGTTCTACCCAACACCTACAGCCACCCATCTCTCTCCCTTTAAGTGTGTGGAACCCATGTTTCCTCCCAAGCCTGATCTCCGCAAGCTTGCAGGGAAATGCCAGGTTCGTGCTCTTAAAAGGGAAACGCGGCTGCTCTTAAAGGGGAAACGCCGGCTTCTGCATTTAAAAGGGAAACGCCGGCTCCTTTAAGTGCAGGGAACTGCCGTTTCTGGAGATCTGGCGCACGGGCGGGCGGGGGGCGGCGGCGGACGTCCCCAACGTGCCGTCATCACGTCGGGGATGCCCCGCCTCCTCCAGGAACGCCCCCAAAGTCCCCCACTGGGGGTGGAAGATGGACTTGGCAACCCTAATAGCCAATTAGATCTTCAGGGGCAAATCAGAAGCCCTGCTGGGCAAAAGCCCCACCCAGCCGCACCCAGTTTCTAAACACACTTGGTGGGCACCAAAAAAGGCGTTCGTGGGTGCCAAAGAACTCGTGGGCATCATGTTGGGGGTCCCTTGACTTAGGGAATATAAATGGGGGGGGGGAAATCTGGAGTAGAGAGAAAACAGCCCAAGTCCTGTTTTAAAATCCTATTTCTATTGACTTTTAACTTCAGCCTCGGCACAACTTTGCTGCAGCTCAACTTGGTTCCTTTTCCTTGCCGGTGGAACCAGAAGGCAGTAGCCCAGGATAAGGGCATTCATGGGGGAGAAGTGATGGGCTGGAAGGAGATGTCTAGCCCTCTCTGCCTACTGATTCTGTCTAGCAACCCTTCTCCCCAGGGGTCATTTCGTAGAAAAAGAGGTGCCGGAGCTCATTAGCATATCTCATTAGCATAACTTATTTGCATATGCCACATCCCCTGACATCACCGGAAGTGTGTCAGAAGGCAACACCCACCGCTCAGGCTCCACTCGACTGTTTTGGATTGCTAGCTATGGAGGGGGGGGGGACGTGCAGATCTGTCCTCACAGAGGAGGGAGAGCTTGTACCTGAACAAAACGTGGTCTTAAAGGTGCCACTGGATTGTTTTGGACTGGGGGGGGGGCTCTGCAGCTTACCTGGCTGCTTCTTGCTCTGACTGAGGGCTGCTGGGAGCAGGGGGTGGGGTTCGTTGCATGTGCCTGCCCCCTGGGCTCTTTACTGCCGGAGCTCCGCTCCTGTGCGCTCCTGCAGGAAATGACCCCTGCTTCTCCCTAATATTGTATGACCTAATAATATGAATTTCCCCCTTGAGTGTCTAGGTAGCCTTTCAAAAACAATTCTCCTCTACCCATCTCATAGGATTCTCTGGCATAACCTTTCTCACCCAAAATGCCTCTCCGCTTCTATTTCCTCCTTGACCTACTCACACCCACACTCCCTTATATGGCTACAGCTTCTGTTCTTCACCACGTTCCTGTCCACAGGTCCAGATCTTCAGCCCCAGGCCACTGATAAGGATTCTGTTTCCTGGTTAGCAGGCCCATACTAGAATCTGAAGTTGCCACAGGCCTTGTTGCTCGCTCTTCTTTTAAAAACATTCACACCAAGATTTTGTCTCATACCTTCTTTGAAGCTCTTTTATTCGCACCATTAAGTTGAGATGACCCTGAGAATACTGTTCTATAACATCACGGACATCGTAAGGTTTTCTGGCTTGCTGTAAACATTTAGAATGAAAGAGTTGTTAAAATACCATAATATACAAAGAAGAAGAAGAGGGAGGAGGAGGAGATTGGATTTATACCACGCCCTTCACTACCCAAGGGAGTCTCAGAGCGGCTTACAAACTCCTTTCCCTTCCCCTCCCCACAACAGACATCTTGTGAGGTGGGTGGGGCTGAGAGAGCTCTGATAGAAACTGCTCTTTTTCAAGGACATCTGTGCCAGAGCTTGTGACTGACCCAAGGTCACATCAGCAGGTGCAAGTGGAGGAGTGGGGAATCAAACCCCATTCTGCCAGATTAGTCCGCACACTTAACCACTGCACCAAGGAGGCCCAAGGCTGAACCCCTCGGGTCCCCAGGGAAGTTGTACACAGGTAACCAGACCGTTGTTTAATTTTTTTAAAAAAAATTATGAATTTTATTCCAATTTCTATCAATATGAAAATTTATTCTATAGTCAACACATTACTCTAAAATCATGCAGCAAGAAAAACTAGCGTAACTATCTAACACTCTTTAGAACTCACATTAGATGGCACAAACATTAAATTCATAATCAAAGGCCAAAGCTCAAGCATTCTCTATGTTGCTAGCAATTTGCAGTTTGAGTAGGTCATAGTTCAGGCCTCATGTCTCTTGAAATCCCAGCTAGTCTCTCTTCTTTGGGGCCTTAGCTCAATTATAGTTTTTGCGCCCAGCATCATCAGGTGAGGATGACCTCCAATAAGGATATGTTTTTAGGAGAAGCCCCTAGAAGATTACCTCACCCCCAGTTCTCTCCCTCCTCTTATATGGACTGCAGGTTCTCATGAGAAACTAATCTCTGGCCTTGAAGATGATAAGAATCAGGTAGGCCAAGAGACCAATTAGCAACACCTGCTGGATGGACCAGGCCCATTACTGTTCACATTAAGCCTTGAGAGAAGGCCAGAGGTGCTTTGCCTCACAACCAATGTTCCCTCTAAGCTGTGGAGTCTTGTGAGCAAAAATTCTACTTTGTGAGCTACTGGCATTAAAGTTGTGAGCGAGTGATTTGGCGACTGCATCAATTAGTCTGCTCTGGAGCCATCCTTTCTGAGCTGAGACAAAAATGTGTGAGCCGGAGGCTAAAAAACTGTGAGCTAGCTCACACTAACTCAGCTTAGAGGGAACCCTGCTCACAACCATGCCTAATGGGATGAGAATGAAAAGATGTGGAATACATAGAAATCAGCTTTCTCCTCTTTTAATTTTTTTAATTTCAGCATATAAAACAATACACATGCGACATTAATACAGGATCGATTACCTCTCCAAATAATGACAGTTTTCATTTTTATCTATCAATGAAGCTATAACTAAAAACACACACAAAATCTAAGTATCTCTTAGGTATTGATGAGTTCTGGCAGGTGGTTTGATTCATATACTCAAAAAATGTATACCGTATCTCTATGAACATATTTTTCCTATTAGGATTCTCAACTTGTATTAATTGTGAAACTATCTTGTTATTCTGGATCATCAAGTCCCATGTTTTGTTATACCACTGTGCCAAAGTTGGTAAGCTTTCTCCTCTTTTCAAAACTTTTTTTTAAAAAAAAATTATTAGGATATAATCAACAAAGTCAAACATAAATCAAACATTATATAGTTATACATCCTACCCTCCTCCCTCCCCCCCCTCGGCTTCCCACAGTGCTCCAACCTCCTGTTCGTTTCTTAGATGTTCTTCATCCCTCCCTTTTTTTTTTTACTCATATCTATAGGTAACTTATCTCTCCATTTTTTATTCTTATATCTTTATCTATTTTTTAAATATCCTTTAACCTTCAATAATTATCAGAGCGAAATAAATTGTCCCTCACATCCCAGTACTTTTCCAAATAGTCTTTAAAATCTTTCCAGTCTGCAAGGAAGTCTTCTGCTTCCAGATTATTAAGTTTCCTTGTCATTTTGTCCATTTCAACCATGAAAAGTAGTTTCTTAATCCAGTCTCCCACTTCAGGAACCTTCGCTTGTTTCCAACATTGCGCATAAGTCATTTTGGCAGCTGTGATCATATACCACATCAATGTGCTCTTTTCATAACTTAAGTGGGAGCAGGGCTGGCTCCAGCTTATTTTGCACCCTAGGTGAGGATCCCTTCTGGGGCCCCCGTGCACCCACCAATTTTCAAAAATAAATGCATTTTAGGAAGAATGAAAAACACAAATAATCAAGAAACTCCCAGAGCATGGGGCCAGGTGCAGTTGGTGCCCCTAAGGGCCGTCCTGCTCTAGGCGATGGCCTAGTTCGCCTAGTGAGTGAGCCGGCCCTGAGTGGGAGAAGAGACATGGTATGATCTTCTAATCTGAATGTACAGTTCTGGCAATTGTGTCTTCTAGAGGTGCGCATCTGGACTTACCCAAATAAAAAATATACCTGAAAAATACCTTATCACATCTTTTGGGTATATGCAGCATTCCAAATATATCTGGGAATTTTCCAGAAAACTGGAAAAAAGGGTCCTGAAAAATCCCAGATATATTTGAGATTTATCAGGAAGATTGGGAGCTGGCATTTGCAGGTGCCAGGGGACTTTCCCCCCTTCCCTTTTCTTTTTCCCGCCTTTGTTTCTGTGTCTTTAGGGATTTTTATGTGCTTCCCAGGCTAGTTTGTCGATTTCAACGGCGTTCTGTCAGTTTCAAGAGGGTTCTCCCTCCCCTTTGCCCACCTAAGTCCATTACTTGTGGCTTCCTTTATGCCCCTCCCATTAGGAATATTGCTGATTAGGTTAAACAAGCTGGAATATTCTGAATAATAGGCATGGAAGGTAAAATGGGGAACTGCACACATTAAATATGTACGCAGCTGCTGCATACTGGCCGTTCTCCATTCGGTTGTGTGTGCAACCGCTGCGTGTGCACAGCTTTTCCCTTGGAGTCAAGAAAAGAGAGAGGGAAGCTCAAGCGACAGGAACTTCTGAGAAGGATAAGCAAACAACAGCCAAGTGCCAGGGCGCGCAACATTCTTTGAAGTACAAAGAACTTTGAACTTTCTTGTTTGCCAGAGAATCCTCTGAAGTGATTACAGAAAATTACACACACAATTCCTGAGTGATAGTAAGGTAACCGAACGACGTATAAAGCACAGCACAGTTTGCGGTAATGCTTTGAAATATAAAGCTATAAATACATCAAGAGTGTCTGGTGACATCACTGTAAGCCACAACAGACGTGGCAGAGTCACCGTTGCCGTCGCTGGAACCCCAAACTATATTTTTAGGCTTGTTCGCCATGTTCAGCCGCATTTTATTATTCATTTTATATAATATGAAGTACACGGTGGCAAGAAAACCTTGTTACGAACTCCTGGTGTCATTAACAGAAAAGGCGCCTTTTTAAAAATGATGCCATTTTAAGCAACATTCAGTTGCTGACGGGACCAAACTACGCAGATATAGCTCCTATGCCTCAAGGCGTTGGGTCAGACCGTAGGCCCAGGTTCACACAAGCTGTTTTGCTGTTCTTTGCAAAAATTATTTTTGTCCTTCCCCCAGTGTTGTTATATGTGGCTTCTGTGAACTGCGCTTTATTCTCAAAGGTTTTCCTGATCTCCTATTCCATACAAGTGCAGAGGTCATTTCGGGGGGGATCATGGGGGATTGCAGTTCCCCCGGGTGAGGTATGGGGGCGGGGCACATGACGAAGCCCCGCCCCCTGTTTCCGGCCGCCCCGCTTCCGGCCCTCATTCAGCCAGGAGGAGGTAGGAGAAGAGGGAGGGTAAGTTGCTTCCTCCCTGCCTCTCCCCACCCCTGCCTGCTCTTTTTCTACAAAACGACCCCTGTACAAGTGAATGGAGAACAGAATGTTGCTCCATTCAATAGCATGGGATGAAGAAAAAAGAGGCTGCAATAAGGAAAGGGGTGGCAACCAATGCTCCCTTTAAGCTGTGGAGTCTTGTGAGCAAAAATTCTACTTTGTGAGCTACTGGCTATTAAAGCTCTGAGCGAGCAATTGGGCTACTGCATAAATTAGTTTGCTCTGGAGCCATCCCTCCTGAGCAAAGACAACAATCTGTGAGCCGGAAGCTAAAAAACTGTGAGCTGGCTCACACTAACTCAGCTTAGAGGGAACACTGGGTGGCAATCCCCTCAAGATATGTTATTTTTCCTGAATAGCCTGAGGCCCTTGAATTCTGCCACATCTGTAAGCCACCGGTACTGTTTGTTCATATGGGGCGTGAACTGCAGGCTATGGAAGGTCGGTAGTTCAGCAGTTTGAGACCCGAGTGTGCCGCATGACGGAGTGAGCTCCCATCTCTAATTCCAGCTCCTGCCAACCTAGTA
The DNA here is from genome assembly GCF_001447785.1 of Gekko japonicus. NCBI lineage: Eukaryota > Metazoa > Chordata > Lepidosauria > Squamata > Gekkonidae > Gekko > Gekko japonicus. The sequence continues at coordinate 102,642 of NW_015177090.1, read as the reverse complement.
GTTCGAAAGCAAGAAATTGCAAGTAGATAAATAGGTACCACTTCGGTGGGAAGGTAACAGCGTTCCGTGCGCCTTGGTGTTTAGTCATGCCGGCCACATGACCACGGAAACGTCTTCGGACAGCGCTGGCTCCTAGACTTTGAAACGGAGATGAGCACCGCAACCCTAGAGTCAGATTCGACTGGCTTTCGAGCAAGGGAACCTTTACCTTTACTTTACAATTTACATACGTGTATTTTGTCGGTGCTGAACAGAACCTGAAAGAACAACAGTGGCTTCGAAGCCTCCCATCCTCAACAGGTTGGCCACAGATCGGCTTGTTTACCAGCACAAAGCAGTGTAAACAACTATGTAGCTTACCAAAGATACCATTTAGAAGATTTGGAATTTGATTAACCAGATGCCATGGGCGAACCAAAATTACTATTTCCTCATGGACCATTTTTCTTCCTAGATTCACCTCGGAAGCCTTTCGCTCACACACCATTCTAGTTCTTACCCATACTTTCTCTATTGCGAATGACAACACAACACCTTCAGTGTACAAAGATATTTCTTTTTCCCCTTTGGCGCATGCTCAGATTTCTTATGCTAAAAACAAGTGGGAATGAAGGAAGTACTGATGTATTCCCACTCTTAAAGCCATAGTAAAGTCTCAGTGATGCCATCTGACTACTCCATGCTTTGGATACAGAGCTTACAGACAGTTCATCTGCATCCAAGTTACTACAGAGATTCTAACACCAAACTCAGAAAGTAGTCAACCAAACTTCACAAAGAACATAAGAACATAAGAGATGCCAATGTTGGATCAGGCCAAAGGCCCATCCAGTCCAACACTCTGTATCACACAGTGGCCAGAAATACCAGTGCCATCAGGAGGTCCACCAGTGGGGCCAGGACACTAGAAGCCCTCCCACTGTTGACCCCCCCAAGCACCAAGATGACAGAGCATCACTTGCCCCAGAGCCCCTATCTATACCTTGTGGCTAATAGCCACTGATGGACCTCTGCTCCATATGCTTATCTGGTCATACTTCTGCTCCATCAGAAGAATGCATTCTTCATCCCAAACCAGGGGCCGGTTCTCCACTCAAGAGATATAAGTGGCTGCTGGGGATGGAACCATGAGAAGGGCATCAACCTGCTTCTGGGGCTCAGCTTGCTCTTAGGAAACAACTGTGCAAGAGGAGGTAACTGCCATACCCTGTGCCCATCATCACCTCCTGGACCCACAGCTCCCTTGGCCAGATGTGAGTTCAGTTTCCTCATGGGAGGAGGCAACAGGTGGCACGTCTGTTCAGGGCAACAAAATACTTTGAACTGACTCTGTCCGAACATAGTAACAATGAAAGTAAATGAAACCTTCACTGTTTTATTTTCTGTAGGTTAAAAGACAAAAAACCAAACAAGAGACAGGCATAGACTAAGGATGCACAGAAGTCTGTTGATTTGCACGCATGTCTCCTGGGGTGGGTGGTAGCCATAGCAGCAGACTTCCAGGATAAAGATATGGTTGTGGGCAGGGGTCATTTCCTGCGGGAGCGCACAGGAGCGGAGCTCCGGCAGTAAGGAGCCCAGGGGGTAGGCACATGCAACAAGCCCCGCCCCCTGCTCCCAGCAGCCCTCAGTCAGGCCATGAGGAGCAAGAAGCAGCCAGGTAAGTTGCAGAGCCCCCGCCCCGCCTTCAGGTACAAGCTCTCCCTCCTCTGTGAGGGCAGATCTGCGTGTGCCCCTCCCCCCCATAGCTAGCAATCCAAAACAGTCCAGTGGAGCCTGGGTGGTGGGTGTTGCCTTCCGACACACCTCCGGTGATGTCAGGGTGTATGGCATATGCAAATAAGTTATGCTAATAAGTTATGCTAATGAGCTCCTGCACCTCTTTTTCTGCGAAATGACCCCTAGTTGTGGGAATCAGCAGGGAAGCAAAAGTTCCACATATGGCTGAGAAACAGAGAGGAATAGTGTAAAAACAACAGGAAGCATTGGAAGAGAGAGAATGAAAATGATGGCTTGTCCCCTTGTAGTCGAACAATCAGATATTAAGAATCCTTTCCTTTCCTTTTATCCAATACATCGATCTTAAGCAGTGAATAGTTGTTGTTAATCACTTATAACCTATGAGTAAAAAAAGTTTTGCAACTGCTAGAGTTCTTTTTGGATCTCTGTCAGCAAGTAAAAAGGTAACTAGGTCATAGGAATATACAGGGCTATTTTGGGGCAGGAACGCACAGAAATGGAGTTCCGGCTGGCTCCCGAGTTGGCTACGCCCAGCAGGAACTCATTAGCATAACAGGCCACACCCAACAGCGGAAACTCATTAGGATTGGCTACATTAGGGGTGTGTGGCCTAACATGCAAAGGAGTTCCTGCTACAAAAAAAGGCCCTGGGTTTTGACAACAAACAAGGTAAACAGAATAACAAGCAAAAGGTGGGTGTGGCTGGATGACCAGACTTCTGGTAACATGGGGGTGTGGCCTAATGTGCTAATGAGCTGTGCTGTCAGGGGTGTGGCCCAATATGCTAATGAGTTTCTGCTGTTGGGTGTGGCCTATTATGCTAATGAGTTCCTGCTGGGCTTTTTCTACAAAAAGAGCCCTGGATATACATTAGAATGAGCTTGCAAACATGGTGAAATATAACCATTCCTGAGATTTGCATACAAAGGACACCCCACAAAGATATGTGCTATTGTGTCGATCTTACCTAAGGGACAGGGGCAGATTTGTTTTGAATACGCCCCTTATAACTGCCATGGATTGAGTATTTAGTCCTGCCAGAATGAATGCCCTTATAGGCTTTGGGAGGACAACATATAGATGAAGGAGGGAAGAGATTTTGGAGGTGGAATACCAAAAAATTGGGATGAACAGGAGCGACATGGTCTAAAGGCAGAGCATTGGTGATTGATTAATTTTACACAACCGCTCAACAAAGCAAATGCTGCACGAAAGCCCAGGGCCTGGATAGTATCCAGGTTAACACTGAGAGCAAAAAGTTTCTCAAAAACAGTCTTAAACCACATTGGCCTATAAGAGTCTTCTTTCCGAAGTGCCAGGTAGCCCCGGCTGTCCATGTATGTCTTGATGAACGGTCTAAGTGCTTGTAACCAAACCCTTGCCTCAAGGGAAAGTTCGCCCAGTTCTGAACGGAGAGCCGCACTAGCTTCACAGCGAGGAAAGTTTAATAATTTCCTCAGAAAATATAAAAGAAGATGGTCAATGTTTTCATTTACCGAGACAATCCTTATGGCTACCCCATGAAAGATAATAGGGATGACTTTTAGCTTAAAGACTTGGACAGCACCTAGAACATAGTTCCCACCTCCATTTCAGGAGAAGTTTAATATGCTGTCGGCACAGGTTTTCCTCCTTAACAGTGACTGATGTAGCCACCCTTTTAGATCAAACGCGAAAAGAATACCCAAATATTAAAACTTCTTCACTTGCTGGATTTCTTCCCCAATTCAGAGTCCATTCGAACCCTGAAGGATTCCTTTTTTGAGATAAAAGAACTGCTTTAGTTTCTGGTCGTTTATTTTCAGGCCTTCGTTAATACAATATCCCAAGAAAATGTTTAATGATCTCTACAAACCAACTCTTCTCCGAGAGAGCAAAGCAGTGTCATCGGCGTAAAACGGAACCGGAATATTGCAATTGGCCAAACGAGGTGGATGGCAAAGCTCATTAAAGAATGCTGAAAGATCATTCAGATATACAGAATCAAGTGGAAAAAAGGAAGGAAGGGAGAAGTCCTGTCAGGTAGCTGGTAACAAACTGATAGACAGAGAGCCAGTTTGGTGTAGTGGTGAAGTGCGCGGACTCTAATCTGGGAGAACCGGGTTTGATTCCCCACTCCTCCACTTGCACCTGGCTGGATGACTTTGAGTCAGCCGTAGTTCTGATAAGAGCTGTCCTTGAAAAAAGAGCAGTTTCTGGCAGAGCTCTCGCAGCCCCACCTTGTGGGAATATGAGAGACTCCCGTGAAGGCAAGCCCAGGAGATCTCAAGCTCTCACCGGGAGATTGGCAAAATGCACAATCTGCATGAGTCTGCTAAATTACTGAGAGCACAATGAATTACTGAGAGCACAAAACTTTGCAACATTCAAAGATAATCTTGGCTGTGAGAAGAACATAGTGTGATTTTTAGTTAGAAGCTTCTAAGAGTAACGATTTCACTGTACAATGAATGAGTTTGCTTTTTTCCCTGAATAAAGAATGAGGACAGCCTGTCAGAAAAACAGTTTGGTACAGGGAGACAGAGCTGATCAGTAGCTTCAAGAAATCTGTTGTGTGGTGTGTCGTTATTGAACCCTCTCAAAGTCTACACCACCTACCTCACAGGGTGTCTGTTGTGGGGTGGGGAGGGGAAGGGAAAGGAGTTTGTAAACTGTTCTGAGACTCCTTTGGGTAGTGAAGGGCGGGGTATAAATCCAATTCTCTCCCTCTCTCTCTCATCTGTATTCTCTCCCCTCCTTCCAAACTTGGTGTAGGAGCAATGCCTGCTGAAACCTCAGATACCAGAGAGGAAGCTGAGTAAAATTTTCAGTGGCAAAACACCGGTCTTCATGTCTTGCAAAGCTCACTGCCTCCATCCCAGTGACTAGTCAGACCAGGAGATATTCTAAGTGTCGCCAAGGTTATCGTTTATGATTGTAGACTGCTGACTAGGTTATTGATGTAATGTTTGCTTGTGTTTTTACTGTTGTTTTGTTCTGTCTTTATGTTTAGAATGCCAGCTGTATTTTGTTCTTTGTGGATTATGGTTTATGGCAAAAACAAACAAAAGTTGATTGCAGATATTAATTTTTTTTTAAAAAAAAATGAAATACATTGTGACGTAAGAACTGTAATTTGGAGTACATGAACATAGCATGAAAGGCATAAGATAGGTCTGCCAACCTGCCAGGTGGTGCTGGGAAGCTCTTGGAATGGACTCTAACCTCCCAGAGAATGCTAAGAGCATTCTGGGAGAATTCTGAAACTCAGAAGATGTCCAGCTGGAAAACAGGTTAGACCCCTCTTAGAGTTCTGTGGCACTTAGTTTCATTGGCAAGAAATTACACAGGAATCAATGAGACCAGCAGCTAGGATTTGTATACCAGGAGTACACACTAAAGGATTCTTTATAGTGATCCTTCATGGCAGAAGGAATAAAGATAAGCTGGTACCCTTCAATGATTTTCCTCCCATTATTAATACGTACCAGTGAGAACTGATTATGAGAACATGAGGTACCTATATACTAATAGCCAAGTATCTTTGGATACTTAAATCCAGTGACAGGACAAGACAGGTCTTTCTACAGACAGGTTTGCAGAAAAATGTGAAATCTACCCCCCCCCCAAAAAACCCTGAAAGTAACAAAAGGAGTGCCTGTAGCTTTAAGCAACGGATTCCCAAAGTGGCTGTTCCTAGGCAACCACAGCATTCCAGGCTTGGTTCTGTCAGCAAAAAGGCAGGGGAAGAGGGTGGGGCCCTTTCCAGGCCTATTTTGGCCTTTGAGGGAGGACTTCTTGGGGCCATGCCTGACTAGGATTGCGAGCTTCAGGTTGGGAAATTCTTAGAGATTTTGTGGTGGAGTCTGAAAGGCCTCAGCCAGATGTAATACCATAGAGTCCGCCCTCCAAAACAGTCATTTTCTCCAAGGGGACAGATCTCCATTGGCTGGAGTTTAGTTGTTATGCTGGGATATTTCCGGGTCCCACCTGGAAGTTGGCAATCTTCGGCCTGGAAGCAACCTCTGAATGACTTGATACCACCCAACTTGCGTGACTCAACTAGGCCTGGCTGCTTGCTACTGTTCAACAGCAGCCACCCTGTGAAAGCCAGGCTGCGGTCACACGTAACAGAAGCCACACAAGTGAGACGGAAAACAGCCGGAGTTTCCGGGCGCGATCTCACCAGCACATCTGGGAAGCGTAGCACTCCCGTGGTTCAACCGAGGCTTCCAGCCGAAACTGCGTGGCAAAAAACTAGTACCTTGGAGGTACTAGTTTCCGGAAACTGCGGGGCAAGGGCGGGCGTCTGATCGCGTTTCCGGTGGCATCCGGCGCCCGCCCATGTCCCCTTGCAAATAAGGTGTGTTTTTTTTGTCCAAGTCTCTGTGGATGCGCATGCGCACCCAACGGAGCATGCACATTTGTCATGTACACAAAAATAAAAAACAGTTTGCCGCGGCACGCGCTTCTTCGTTGTGCGCCGGCTTGTCCTGTGATCGGCACCTCTCCCTTGCCATGGAACCTCCACGGTACCTCCACAGGAGGTCTGATCACGTAACTGCGCAGTAGTTTGCCCCAGGGCAATAGCCACGTTTCTCCTCTGCAGTTTCCTGCCCGTGTGACCGGGGCCCCAGTGTGTTATAGCAGTTAGAACTTCAGAGTAGGGTCTGCAAGACCCAGGTTTGAATCCCTATCTTCCTGTGGAAGCTCACTGGGTGATTTTGGACCAGTCACATAGTTTCACCCTAACCTACCTCACAGGGTTTTTGTGGGGTATAAATGAAGTAAATAAATAATAAATATAGCTGAAGATGAGCGACAAAGAAAAAGTAGGTTAGTGAATGGCTGAGAAAGAGAGAATGAGGCAAGAAATGGGAGAGGATACGAGGGATACCAGCAGGAATGAAAAGAGGAAATAGTGTGAGCAGGGGGATACAGATGAAAATGAGGTGCCACCTCACAAGTCCTTGATGATTCCCTACCATGCAAGTAAGCCTGGCCCAGTGGCTGGCCCCATACAACTGACTGACAGTTCTCCTAGGTAGACACTGGGGGTGGAGCCTGGAGAGGGTGGGGTTTGAAGAGGAGAGTGACATCAGGAGGGTATAATGCTACAGACTCCACCCTCTAAAGAAGTGATTTCCTCCAGGAGAACATGGGTTGCCAACCTCCAGGTGGTGGCTGGAGATCACTCAGAATGACAACTGCTTTCTAGACAGGGTTGTCAGCCTCCAGGTGGTGGCTGGAGATCTCCTGCTATTACAACTGATCTCCAGGTGACAGAGATCGGTTCACCTGGAGAAAATGGCCACTTTGGAAGTTAGACTCTATGGCATTATGCCCCAAACCTTCAGGCTCCGCCCCTGAAATCTCCAGTTATTCCCCAACCTAGAGCTGGTAACCCTATTTCTAGATGATGGAGATCAGTTCCCCTGGAGAAAATGGCTGCTTTGCAAAGTATATCCTGCTGAAGTTGCTTCCCTGCCAAAACTTCACCCTCCCAAGGCTCCACCCCCAAATCTCCAGGAATTCCCCAACCTGGAATTGGAAACCCTAAGGAGGAACGGATCTCTCTGGTTGGGAGATCTGTTGTGAATGTGATTCCAGGAGATTTCCAGGCCCTATCTGTAGGCTGGTAATTCTAGATGGAGACAAAAAAGCAGGAAAAAGGGAGGGGTTATGGGGGCTTTCAGGAAAGAGGAAATAGTGGGGGAGGGGGATATGAAATGCCTCCCACAAGTCCTTGTGGGTCCCCTACTTATTTGAACCTATTTACTTTCTTTGTCGGCTGGATGTGGACTAGCCCCTTGTATGAAGAGAGGACAATGGCACAATACAAGAAGGTAGTCATAATGTATTTGTGTACAATGTAACAGGAGTTTCTGCTGTTGCGTGAGGCCTATTATGCTAATGAGTTCCTGCTGGGCGTGGCCAGCTGGAACTCCGTTCCTGTGCGTTCCTGCCCAAAAATAGCCCTGCTGGTCATAATGTATTTGTGTACAATGTAACAGTTTACACATAATCCAGATGGACCATTCAAATTTAGCCCCTGTAGCCAACATTGCTGTAGTCCAAACTTATCTGAGGATAGCAAAGGATATTTAATAAAATTACTGAAGTATATGATGAAGTAATTAAGCACTTAGTCTAAATATATGATGTACTTTTATAAGAAGTTCTACCCTACATTGGTCAATGCATGAATACTTCTGCAGTACACACAGGCCACATCCCTCACGGCATTTCCTCCCTGAGCTCTGTCCCAGTCTTCACCCATAAGCCTCCTCCCAACCCAGCACTTGCCTCCTACAAATCCTGTCAATGGCCGTCTATTCCAGTGTATGGGCAAGAGTGGTAAATGAAGATTTGTCAGGAGCAAGTAGAACAGCAGAGCTGGAGAATACTGCAATTCTCCAGCAAGACTGCCCCTGTCCTCTTTGAGTGGGCAATGGTGAAATGGATATTCTGCATTCTGTATATGAATACAAGAGGTACAGAAGGAAGCCACTTAACACTTAAGAATTACCCCAAACTGCTCTTGTGTTCATCATGTTAGTCATATGTGTGTTGCGAGGTCTAAAATCCAGTCATTATAGGGTTAATGTGCTTACCTTGTGGGCTATTGTTTAGACTGACCTGGAAGGAAACCTGGCACAGAGCCAATGGGAAGAAAGCTCAGGAAAACTGAAGCCTATCTACTAACAATCATTGGTTAATGCATTCAGGTGATTTCCTTCTAGGGGTCAAGAAGAATCTCCATTGTTGTAGACCGTGTGGTCAAGCTGTAAAGATGTAGCCTTAGGTGTCTTTGTTGTTTTCTAGATTTCCTGTGAACCCTTCCCTTAGAAATAAAGATTTTCACATAGAAGAAAATACCTCCTCTCCAGTGAAGCAAAGATCCATTACAATCTCTGAATATCTAACTATTTTACCAATTTCCCAACACTTTGGAACGCAGCCTACTGAGATAGTAGAATGTGATCCAGTGAAAATCATACTGGAAATAACATGAACAGTAGATTGCAAAGTGCAGGTAGCTGGCCCCCTTGTAAAGGGCATTCCCATTAATGTGTGTACAAGAATCAGCAAAAACCCTCTAGTGTGCTAGCAAATTTCTATCCCCAGATTCTTATCAGGACCTCAGCAAGCATGGCAAAAACAAGGTTAAGGTAGTGTTCTAATCTCTAGGCCCACTGAGTCAGCCTGACAATTATATACAATTCAGAATTAATGAAGACATATGAGAATGTTTGCATTGCAAGGAGGCAGAGATAACAAAAGGTGAAAGGTCAAGTCCATTAGCAGAAAATAACATTTTAATTCATGCTGCATTTCAGGGGCTTAGCCTGTTCCCAGTGCGTCCACAGTTGACTAACCTGCTGCTAAACAACCACCCCATTCAAGAAGGAAGAGAATAGTGGGTGTAACTCGCCATTACTAAAATGAATTGCCTGGGTCTTTCCTTTCTTAAGCCCATAAAAGAAACAATAAGCCATAAGAATAAAAGGGTTTATTTAGGAAAAGCAGCGCTCCATTCATCAACTCACCTGAAATTTCTTCTTTGCCACAAAATACTGCATCCGACGTATCACCTTAATGGCCGAACGGTGATGCTCTCGCAAGCTGTGGGAAAAATGAGAAGGGCGACACAGGTGAAAAAAACCCATCTCTGCCCAGATAATAACGATAACGACCCTCAGTAAGTGCTTTGGTAACAAGTGAATGTTTATAGAAGGGGCAACAATTCTTCCTGTGGACACAACATGCTACTATGATTGTGACAAAGGACAAAGCTACTAAAATCTAAAGTTTAATCTCTATAATTTAGGCTACAACTTAATGCCTTTCACGGCATTAAGCACTAAGGAGTGAAATCTACCCTGCGTCAAATGAATCAGCCCAGTTGTCTTTCCCACCCTCTTTCCTTCCCTCAAAAGTCAGATTCATTCATGTTGACAGATATACGTTTCAGATTTCTGTACTTGCTGATACACAATCCTCTAGAAAACAAGTTATCCTTGCATTTTAGATGGAACAAACACCCCGCAAAAGAAGGGGTGGGGGTAGTCTCAAGTTCTAAAAAGTTTCCTTTGCTTCATTATTTTACGAAAATACATCTAAGTCTGCTTGATTGCATGGTCATCTGAAAGGCAATACAGTATTTACATATGCAATCATGATTAAGCATATCAGCAAGTGAACGGCAAATTAATATAAGGCCCAACTGATTTAATTGGAATTCGAGTATTATGGAATAGTAAACTGAGAATGCCAAATAGTTGACAAGAGCCTTTTCTTTCTTTCTTTTTACAGTGAATATAATCATGGGAAACAAAAAGACTACTTTGAGAACTCTTGTTGCAAAATTAGTGCAGAAGCATAGGGCAAGAATGGTATAAAGAACTATTCACACTAAACGCAGGGGGCTTTCTATGAATAAGAGAGTTTCAGGTGTTAGCTGAGTTAGTTTGAAGTAGCAGTAACACAACAAATGCAGTAGTAACGTAACAAAACCAGAGTATTTTCCAGGGTACAATCTTTCATGAGTCAAAGCTCACTTGGGCCCCAGTCACATGGAGAATTTGTCGCACGAAAGGCATCAATGTCGGGCAGATTTTCGGGGCGCGATCACACCACAACATCTGGGAAGTGCAGCGCACCCATGGCATCCCGCCGAAGATGCGGAGTTAAAAAGTACCAAGAAAAGTGCACTAGTATCCGGAAAATGCGTGCCACAGGCAGGCGTCTGATCACAGGAGCACTAGTATCCCGTAGCATCCGGCGCCCATCCACGTCCCGTCACAAACCGGATGTTTTTCGTAAGCGTATGCGCACAAACACAAGCAATAAGCCTCAGCTTAGCCATCAGGATAATTTAAAAAAAAAAATCCAGCAAAAGTCCTTGTGCTGGATCTGAGTGTGAATTCCAGGCAATAATAATCAATAGCTTCACAAAAGTCATTTTAATCCTTGTAAAGACTGCAGCTCTACCCACTGAACAGACACAGCAACAGCAGTTCTGTTTGTATATGGGTTTTTTTTTTTAAAAAAAAAAAGCTCTTAAACTGGAGAGGAAAACACAGTCCTATTTTGGTATCCCTCAGGCTGAATGCCTGGACCAAGGCCGCCAATTCATTGGAACAGCAGATGATTTTCAGCCCCTGTAAATGTGAACTATAAATCTCACTGGAAATATGGCAAAAGGCTGAAGAAAGGAGAAGACGCCTCTTAACGTTAAACGGCCTTTTGGTCATTCTTTTGTGTAAGCTTGTAATCAATTTATCGTCTGCAACCTAATGCAAAGAACAAAGCTCGACAAAACTAGAAAACAAGGCAGTATTGTTCCAGATACAAAGCCACAATGATCCTAGCAGTCATAAACACATTTGCTTGATCTGGCAAATATTTATACACATGCCAGCTATAACCTAAGTTAAATGATGTTCCTGCTAAATATAATGGGAGCAGTGTCACTGGTGACAAGATTTTCTTTTGCTGCCGAGTAAAACTGCCATCAGCTTCCAAACAGGGCAAGGATGAACTGTTACGAAGATAAGGGCCATAGGCGCTGTAACAAGAGGATCTGGAAACACGAGCAATTCATATATCTACACAAGGCTTTTTTTGTAGAAAACCCCCAGCAGAAACTCATTAGCATAATAGGCCACACCCAACAGTAGACACTCATTAGCCTATTAGGCCACACCTTGACAGCAAAGCTCATTAGCATATTAGGCCGCACCCCCCATGTTACCAGAAGTGTGGACATCCAGCCACACCGACCTTTTGCTTCTTATTCTGTTTACCTTGTTTGTTGTCAAAACCTAGGGCTTTTTTTTGGTAGCAGGAACTCCTTTGCATGTTAGGCCATATACCCCTAATGTAGCCAATCCTAACGAGTCTCTGCTGTTGGGTGTGGCCTATTATGCTAATGAGTTCCTGCTGGGTGTGGCCAACTCAGGAGCCAGCCGGAACTCCGTTCCTGCCCAAATATAGCCCTGTATCTACACTTCCCTAGGCATATTACAACCACTCCATGTCTCTGCTGTAGATATGTAGTTAACATGTGGAAGAGAGGAAGCAGCGCTTTCCCAGTACAACCCAAGAATGCACACATACACTGGAGATGACTCCTTCAGTGCAAAGAAGATTCAAATGGCATGTAAAGAAGAACGCACTAGTCCATAAAAGCTTATGCTGGAATACAGTTCTGCTAGTTTTTAAGGCACAGGAGATTTCTTATACTTTTCAGCCCTATTTCACATCATCAGCTTGCCATACCTACCACAACACAAAAGCAGGAAATGCCAAATATCAATACTGTGCTTGGCTTAAAGTTTGCATTTCCTGCCTTTGATTGGTCTATACTGTCTGAATGGCCTGTGATAATCACAAAGAGCACATTCCCTGATTTTACATTTGACTTTACTGCGGCAGGGGTGGGGTGGGTTTGGCATGACTTTGTTTTTCTTGTTAAAAATCACCTTTGAATGCTTTTGCTGCTTTAAATAAGGTGTTTAGCAACTAAACTGAATGTGAATCGTTTGTTTTTAAGAACGTTTTGCACGCTGATTTCACATTCAAGTAAATATTATGGACTACAGTAAATAGAGACAACAGCTGTTCTGTGCTGATACTCATGTATCAGTAAAGTGTGCTAGAAATGGATCCTGCTACCTTTACACACAAGGACCATAATATCTACAAGACATCTTTTTGCTGTTTTGTGGATTTCAGAGCTAAGACTGAATAAAAGCACACAACAAAAATGAAGTTGGTGACTGTCAAGAGTGAAAGTAACATAAATTTCGTACTGGTGCTATCCATTTTTTTTCCTGCGGGGGAGGCTTAAAACAGAAGTTGGGAGGTACCACTTTGTCCACACCAGCTTACTCTCATCTGTTTGTCTGGGCTCCTGATTCACTTGCAGCTGCAGTTCAAAGTGCTGTTTTTGACCATTCACGTCTTTAACAGCTTGGACTCTGAGTACGCTGGAGGATGCCTATTCCTGTAGAATGCAGCCCCCTGTTCCTTAAGGGCAGGGGTCATTTCTGTTTTGTGGATTTCAGAGCTAAGACTGAATAAAAGTGCTGTTTTTGACCATTCACGTCCTTAACAGCTTGGACTCTGGGTACACTGGAGGATGCCAATTCCTGTAGAATGCAGCCCCCTGTTCCTTAAGGGCAGGGGTCATTTTCTGCAGGAGCACACAGGAGCGGAGCTCCAGCAGTAAAGAGCCCAGGGAGTGGGCACATGCAACAAGCCCCACCGCATTCCCAGCAGCCCTCAGTCAGAGCAAGAAGCAGCCAGGTAAGTTGCAGAGCCCCAGCCTGGCCCCCTGGCCCAAAACAGTCCAGTGGCCCCTTTAAGACCAAGTTTTATTCAGGTCCAAGCTCTCCCTCCTCTGTGACAGCAGATCTGCACGTTCCAACCCCCCAATAGCTAGCAATCAAAAACAGTCCAGTGGAGCCTAACTGGTGGGTGTTGCCTTCTGACACACTTCCGGTGATGTCAGGGGGTGTGGCATATGCAGAGTCGTGGAGGCGCGGTGGCATGATGGCGTGGCCGCGCCCCAGGATAAAAGCCCGCCAGAGGAAGTCGCTGGAAGCAAGACCCGTCCCAAAGGAAAACAAGATCAGCCCCAAGGCGCCAGGTGGTTGACCGCCAAGAAGAACACCTGAAGTCCGCTGGAAAGAGCCAACAAGAGCTGCCTGGGTGCTGGTAGGCAAACACTTCCCCCAGTTAATGTGGCCCTAGGTAGGAAATTAAAAATCATATGTAAACCGCTCAGAGACCCTTCGGGGTTTGAGCGGTATATAAACTGAAAGCTAAATAAATAAATAAATAAATAAATAAATAAAAATAAGCTATGCTAATAAGTTATGCTAATGAGCTCCTGCACCTCTTTTTCTACGAAATGACCCCTGCTTAAGGGAATGTTTGGCAATCACGCTCAGTACATCCCTTTCCACAATGCCACCCTGCCACCTTTTCAACTCCAGGAAGAGGTCAGCTGAAACCAATTTTTATGGTCTTTTTAGAAAAAAAAACACGTGGGCAAAATTCCTTTCTGCCAGGCGTCTGATTTGGAGTCAAACCAGATGAGAGGCTGTAATGTGTGTGAAAGCTGCAGCATAAACAGCTGACTGACGGCAGCAAGGTGCCCATTGGAATCGGGGCTGCAGGGCACAAGAGGGCGCCATTCTTTTCCAAGCTCGAATCCCCCTCTGAGCTGCTATTGGCCCTGCTTGGGGAGTAATTCATGTTGCCTGCACCAGGGCAAGTGGCAGCTTTGGGGGAACCATTTGACAGTGGGCCAGGAAGGTCACCGCAGATGGTGACAGCAGCCATGAAATTAAAAGACGCCCGCTCGTTGGGAGGAAAGCAGCATGATAAAAAGTAGAGACATCACCCTGCCAACAAACATCCGCATGGTCAAAGCAATGGTATTCCCAGCAGTCATGTATGGCTGCGAGAGTTGGACTATAAGGAAGGCCGAGCGCCGAAGAATAGATTCTTTTGAACTATGGTGCTGGAGAAGACTCTTGAGAGTCCCTTGGACTGCAAGAAGGTCAAATCAGTCAATCCTGAAAGAAATCAACCCTGACTGTTCCCTGGAAGGCCAGATCATGAAACTGAAGCTCAAATACTTTGGCCACCCAATGAGAAGGGAGCACTCACTGGAGAAGACCCTGATGCTGGGAAAGATTGAAAGTCAAAGAAGACGGGGACGGCAAAGGATGAGATGGTTAGACAGTGTCATCGATGCAACGAACATGAAATTGAGCAAACTTCGGAGGACGGCGGAAAACAGGAGGGCCTGGCGAGCTCTTGTCCATGGGGTCGCGAAGAGTTGGACGCGACTGTGCGACTGAACAACAACAACAACAGGAAAGTGAGAAAGAGTCATTCTACCTCTTCCTGTGGCCCCAATTGGATTCCCCCTCCCCATCTGCCCAGCTGCTGTTAGCAAGAAAACAACACAGTGGAGATCACTTTATGGATATGCCATTGTCTGATTTGGTTTGACCTTTAGCTTCATTTTTTTTGGCTGGTCCTACTATTAAAATATTTACCTTTCCTGGCTAGTTTGGTATAGTGGTTAAGGGCGCGGACTCTAATCTGGGAGAACCGGGTTTGATTCCCCACTCCTCCACTTGCACCTGGCTGGATGACCTTGGGCAAGCCACAGTTCTGATCAGCGCTGTTCTTGACAAAGAGCCGTTTCTGTCAAGAGCTCTCTCAGCCCCACCTACCTCACAGGGTGACTGTTGTGCGGAAGGGAAGGGAAGGGAAAGGAGTTTGGAAGCCACTCTGTGACACCTTTCGGTAGTGAAGGGCGGGGTATAAATCCAATCTCTTCTTTGTCGTCTTATTTAGTGTAGTTATAGACTAGGAGTGTGCAAAAAAAAAAATCAGTATTTTTTGAGATCGGGTACATTGAACCCAAAAAAATTGGTCTTTTCTGATATTCCCAGATCCCAATACCAGTATGGTATTCAGAATTTTTTGGAAATCATGAATTTTTTTGGTTCCATTATACCCTATGGTCCCCATAGAGTATAATGGGAAATTGATCCAGGGGTATCAGGGGGGGGGGGTTTAGGTAGAGGCACCAAATGTTCAGCACAGCTGCTGGTGTTTCGTCTCAAACTCCCCCCCCCCCAAGTTTCAAAAAATTGGTTCAGGGGGTCCAATTCTATAGGCCCTAAAAGAAGTTCCCTCCACCCTCCATTGGTTTCAATGGAAGGGGGAAAAGGCATTTAAAGGGATCGCAGTCCCTTTAAATACCCTTTAACTTTGTCTATCCAGTGGTCCCAAAAAAAATCCTCACTATTTTTGGGATTTTCAGGGCTCGGCTATTTCGGATAGCTGAAAAAAATCCTGATCTATATCCAGCTGAAAAGAAAATACTGACCAGGTATTTTTAAAAATCGGATATAGCCAAATGCACACCCCTATTGCAGACTACCAAAATACAATTGCATGCAGAGTTTTATTGTTATTGTTGTTTTTACTGTAGTTGGATTCAGTCCCTTCTGGCAGAAAGTATGTGACGTAATTAAAAAGAAAAGAAAAGAAATAATACTTATTGACATTTTAATTTTATCTTTAGAGCACTAGGTTTTCATGATAAATATGTGGAAACTGAGCTGGCATATATTTTCTAAGCAGGGAATGAAAATCTTCCCTTGTAACAAAATCTGGTGTAAGAGATCTGGAACACCCACATTAAGCCATTTCACTCGTACATTTAAGCCTAATGAAATCTTCCAGTGTTTGGTCTCTTGAGAATTCTGGTATAGAATCTGCTGTAGTCCAAGGTTAGTGTAATCTTTTCACACATTCTGTCATTCCCAGCAAGGTATTCATGATGGAGCCTCTCATTACTGTGTTGTGTTTTACATGAGCTGGGCTGAAGTGGATTAAGTTGCATCTTCAGATACTACATAACAGGAAATGAGTAACTGCAGTATAAAAGGTAAAGGTTCCCTTGCTCGAAAGCCAGTCGAATCCGACTCTAGGGTTGCGGTGCTCATCTCCGTTTCAAAGCCAAAGAGCCAGCGCTGTCCGAAGACGTTTCCGTGGTCATGTGGCCGGCATGACTAAAGGCGTACGGAACGCTGTTACCTTCCCACCGAAGTGGTCCCTATTTATCTACTTGCAATTTCTTGCTTTCGAACTGCTAGGTTGGCAGGAGCTGGAACTAGAGACAGGAGCTCACCCTGTCTTGCGGCACCCGGGTCTTGAACCGCTGAACTACTGACCTTCCACAGCCTGCAGTTCAGCGTCTTAACCACTTGAGCCACTGCAGTATAGGAGGGCTGAAATCAGAGCAAACTATTATTGAATTCTATGGATGCTATATGTTACTTTCTTTTTGTGATCTTTTGTCAGAACTCGACTACTAGATTTCAGATGTTTATGAAAAACAGACTTCTTTCTGGGGACTCTTTGCCTGTTAGACTTCAGCAAACAATATTACCTACGAAATTACATTGTTTTAACACCAACAACTGACAGCTGCTACCAATTAAAAAAGCTATAACCAGAATGATTTCGGTCCTGGATAAAGGTTCCGACAAACTTTAGTATTAAATATATCTGTGTAACACTTTATAGTAAATATAAGAAAACAAATGGCTTGTATCTGACCACGCAGTTAAGAAAATTAAACACTGTAACAGGTTTGGTTAAAAAGAAGAATTAATAACATTTTTATTAGCAGCTGCAAGACAATTGGTAGCCAGCAAATGGTTAGAAAACAAACCTCCTACTTTAGAACAATGGTACAATAAAATTTGGGAAATGTTTGTTATGTATAAATTAACAGTTAAGTTATCTAATGCTTCTCCTGATAAATATCACAAAAAAGTAGTTGCAATTTGGTACCCTGTTGTTAGTTTTATGTTGAGTAACGATATTGTTCCAAAAGATGTAAAATATAAAAATATGATACATTTTTGAATTAAGTTAAAAAATGATAGTTGACTTTATAAGATTTGTAAATTGTATATTTTGTTTGTTTTTCTGTAAAAGTTGAAAAATTTTAAATAAAAAAAACAGTTTTCTTTAAAAGTTGAAAAATTTTAAAAAAAAAAAACAGGTTTGGTTAAGAGGGGAAGGTTATTTCCCCTGACCCCCCCCCCCCATTGGAGCCCACTGAGCCTCCTAAAATTTGGTTCCTTTGGGTGGTCAGGAGACCCTCAGGACCAGCACACTGGGGCTCTGCAGAGGGAAGAGGAGTTGGCAGAGAGTTCTCTTAATGTGCTTGAATACAGGCTAATGTGTGTTTAAAAATTTACTTTCCATATTTGAGGGAGGGACTGGCTTAAATGTAGGGTTGCCAACCCCCCTGGTTTGGCAGGGGTCCCCCGCTTTTTTGGGGGGTTCTACCCGCCACCGGCCAGCTGGCTGACGGGGGAAGCCCCACCCCAAGCCCCAACACCCACAGCCACCCCTCTCCCTTCTCCCTGCACTTAAAGGGGCTCCCTTTAAGTGCAGGGAGCTGGTGTTTCCCGCGCACCCGATCTCCAAGTGGAGATCGGGTGTGCGAAGCCTTCCAGCTCTCTGCACTTAAAGGGGCCCCTTTAAGTGCAGGGAGCTGGTGTTTCCCCGCGCGCCCATTGGGCAGGTGGGCGGATGTCCCCAATGTGACGTCGTCACATCGGGGATGCCCCGCTTCCTCTGGGAACACTCCCAAAGTCCCCCGCTGGGGGCTAAAATGGACTTGGCAACCCTACTTAAATGGGTTCAGTCAGCGTAACAGAGAGTTCGGGTGAACAGATGTGATGGAGGGTCCTTTTCCTGAGATATAAACCCTGACTCACACTTAGCACAACAGTCTACAACAAAATATGCACATGTACCAAATGATCAAATACTGGGTGAGTGAACATTTTTGGCTTTTCTCTCGTATCAGATGGGGGTCTTTGCACTTTGCTGTAAGTGGGATCTGTGAAGGCCACTGCTTGTGGCCTGTATTCTTGCCCATTGTGGCTGCTAAAGTCATGTAAGGACCACGTCCACGAGCCTTTAATGTTTATCATAAATCAGTACTTTCTCTCTTCCATTCAAACAGGTGGTTTATCTGTCCACTACTTAAAAAAAAACACAACATCCCCAGAGAAAAATGATGTGGCCTGTGGTCATTCAGTCTCTAGTCTTCCATTTCTAGGCAAAGTGACTGAGACAGTTTTATCAGAACACCTCCAAGTCTTCTTGTGATAACCCATCTGCCCCTTTCAACCTAGCTTTAAGCTGGGATATGGGATGGAGAGGACCCCGTTGTCTTGAGTTGACGACCTCCATCTGAATGTAGACAAAGGTCGTGGCTATGAAAAGTACTGGGTTTGCCGCATGGAGGACTCGGACGACGACATGCGGTTGCACACGTTTATTGTACTTAACACAAGATTAACTCTAACGGCCCAACAGGGCCAACTATATACATATCCACCCAGCACCCCCTATTGCCACTGGAGGGTTTGAATGTCCCGCCAAGTGGCTATTGGTTGGGGCTGGGGGAAACCAGGATCCAAAGTTTCCTTTGTTCCAGGAGCCAAGCTCCTGCATGTGCCGCGGACCCCTGGTGGCGGTCCACGTACGTAACAGCTATTTGTAGGTCCTACTGGATTTATCTGCAGCCTTTGATACACCGGACCATGCCATCTTATTGAGGCCTACTGATGGACCCCTACTTTGACACAACCAATCTGGCCACCTGGATCCAAGTCATGGTAACACTGAGACTAGACTACTGTAATGCACTCTTCATCAGCCTCCCCTCAAGATCAACTCAGAGACTCCAGCTGGTGTAAAACGCCACATCTTTATTATCAGAAGCTAGGTACAGCATGCATATTGGTGACATTCTGTATACTCCACTGGCTGCCCATCAGTTAGTGGGCTCAATTCAAGGCATTTGCTACCACAGAAAAAGCCTTTCATGGTCTTGGTCCCTCATATATGCAGGACTGCCTCTCCCTCTACGTTCCGTCATGACAGCTTCACTCATCTGAGCAGAGCCTTCTCCAAATGCCACCCTGCATATGGGCAAAATCAACAATTGTCCATAGATGTGCATTCTCTGTTGTGGTTGCTAGTTTATGGAATGGCTTGCCTGATGAGGACTCCTGGCTTTTCACAAACTATGCAAAACTGAATTATGTAAGAGGGCTTTTAAAAACCTAGGTTGCATTGCTTTTTATTACCTACACTGTATTGCAACAAAATTGTTTCAAAAAGATGCTCTGGTAAATGGCTAGAGACTATAGACTATACTACTGTGTACTATATGTACTGCCTATTGGTGTAAATATGATCCCACTATGTAATTTCTGCCTTGTTTTGTTTCAGATGCTTCAATTGCAAATGAAACAATTGCTTTCAGTTCTGTTTCAGACTGCTGCTTGGTTTCAGCTTTCTGCAATCCAAATCCTGGCCCCGGTCACGCAAAAGGCACGAATGTCGGGCGGACTTTTGGGCCGCGATCACACCGCAACATCTGGGAAGTGTAGCGCACCTGTGGCCTACCCGTGGCGTCCCGCCAAAGATGCGGAGTTAAAAAGTACCAAGGAAAGTGCACTAGTATCCAGAAAACGCACGGCACAGGCGGGCGTCTGATCGTGGGAGCGCTAGTATCCCGTGGCATCCGGTGCCCATCCACATCCCGTCGCAAACTGGACATTTTCGTAAGCGCATGCGCACAAACACGACACTGAAAGCAGTGCTGTTCCGCGGAACTGCGCATGCACACAAACGTGAAACGCTTGTGTGATCACGCTGCGCCGCTTCTTTGCTACGCTGCAGCATCGCCGTGTGATCGCTAGCTAACAGCTGAAGCACGGAAACTCGGGGGACCGTGTGGCTACCACGCTTTATTTTGCTCTGGGGTGAACAGCCACGCCTCCCCCCCACATTATCTGGCCCATGTGACCCGGGCCCCTATTGCATTGTTTATTGGATGTCCCCTTCTGTTGATTGCATTGACTTTCACTGTGTAATCCACCTTGCATTTCAGTGAGAAAGGCGGACTATAAATAATGGAAATAAAACTAAATAAATGCAATCCAAGGTCATTAAATCACTGAACATATCTAAAACTCTCAGCACTCTTTTATTTTCTTCCCTTAGGATACAAGTGCAGAATTGTCCTAATGCCAAGTATTTTAAAATAGTCAGAGCATAATCCGCTATTCAGCCTGTTCTTTCACCAACTTTTATTTAAGCAGTTTATCTTGTTGAGATTAGGATCTCTTTTTAAAGAAATACCTGGTAAAAGCAGACCTCGGGTTTTGAATGTCAGGCTATATTTCAGCGCAGAAGGGGAGAAAGGGGCTCTTAATAGCAGTATGCTCTCTCAACATAATCTTTATCAGGCAACTGGAGAACTAATGCCAACACATTAGAGATAATTCCTCTAGCACTATGGATGATCCAAGGACAGCTTGTTTATTGTCTTGAAGGTTCCCATCCTATTATCCTGAGTTTTTATCTGGGCTTTTCAGTGGGGCCCCTTTACCACAATGTACTTAAAATACAGCCGAGAGTTTTAGAAAGTGTAGGTCAAATTACGCAACACATGCAAATGTTTGTAATTGTAGCCAGACAGTCTTTTTTTTGGGAAATCACACATCTAAAACCTAACAAGATGCCTAACAAGTTATTTGCAGTGAGGAAAATGCAGGAGGGGAACAGGCTTACTGCTTTTAAGCCCTCAATTACCACCCTCTGGAAAAGGCTCTTCCTTTTCATAGGGAGCTTTGGGGTGACCATCACACACATTAAAGTTATGATATAAAACCCAAAATAATTCTCACACTTATGCTATATTGAGTCCTGGCACCAGAGAAAGAAAGTCTCTTCTTGTTACAAGGCAAGTCTATTCCATTGAATTGGGGAAGCAGAAGCCCCCGGATACTGCTTAGTAATGTTGCTATCCTGTTTACAGTGCCCGTTTTCTCTTGAGTTGAGCATCCCAAATGTTGCATGTGAATGGTTTATTCACAATTCAAAAGGAACAGTATGGGTTTTTAAAAAGATTTATTTATGCTTTTTACATTACAAAGAGAAAAACAAAGTTGCAGTATATAAATCAAATTTTGGAGTTTACATTAAACATTATTTCTAAACCATTTGTTAACTTTGTACCATCTGTTTTGGAAAGCTTTTTCATCTTTTCCTCAAAGTATCATATTCAATTTATCCATTTCTGCCACATCACAAATTTTTATGATCAACTCTTCTCTAGTAGGTAAGATATTGGTTTCCCAACATTTAGCAACAAGTATTCTAGATGCAGTAAGGGTATATGATAAAATACGTACGTCATCACGTCTGAACCCATCTGGTATTATATTAAGCAAGTAAATTTCTGGTAACAATTAGAGCTCTATGTCCATAATCTCTGTTATTAACTGTTTAACATTTTCCCAAAATTTATGGATCTTCTCACACTGCCACCACATATGGAAAAAAGTGCCTATATTATTCTTACATCTCCAACAGTTTCTTGATACATCTTTATAACATTTGGCCATTTTGTCAGACGACCAGTGCCACCTGTAAAACATTTTGAGTATATTTTCTTTATATGATGTAGATCTTAATAGTTTGACAGTATGTATCTATGGCATTCATTATCACACAGGTAGCTGGTTGGTATTTTTGTGCATGACCAGAGTTTGCTAAATCATTAAGGGCAAGCTGCATTTTCTTGGCCTTTTAATTCAGTTTGAGAGGCTGCAAAAATCTCAACTGTAGCAGATGGGGAAGACTGGAAGGAGTAGTTCATAGGATAGGTAGGCCTTGGAATGAGCCTACCCCTGGCTTAAACAGACTTGATCCATGGCATTAAGGGAAGGGAAGGTAAAGGTAAAGGTTTCCCTTGCTCGAAAGCCTGTCGAATCCGATGCTCATCTCCATTTCTAAGCCAAAGAGCCTGCGCTATCCAAAGACGTTTCTGTGGCCATGTGGCCGGCATGACTAAACGCCAAGGCGCATGGAATGCTGTTACCTTCCCACCAAAGCGGTACCTATTTGTCTACTTGCAATTTCTTGCTTTCAAACTGTTGACAGGAGCTGGAACCAGAGACAGGAGCTCACTCTGTCACGTGGCACTCGGGTCTCGAACTGCTGAACTACTGACCTTCCACCCTGCAGTTCAGCGTCTTAACTACTTGAGCCACCGCAGCTCCCAGCATTAAGGGAAAGTAGGGTACAATTCACTTTGGATTTACTTCAACCCCCCCACCCCAAGATATACAGTTCTAGACTCAGGTGAACTTCCGTGGAAAGAAAGGTCTAAATGCAAGGAACGCTTGTATCTTTCTGTGTGATCACTGCTTATTTTTTATACATAGAAGAACATAGTTTTCAATGAAACAAAGCTAGTGGTCTGGAGAACCATAGCAAATGATACACTAGAAGACGGACTGAATGCTATAAACCAAAAATCAATGCAGTATGCGTCATTAAAAATTAAATGTACAATAATAAAATGATTGGTGATAGATTCTGGCCACAGGACCTCATAAAATTAGCAACCAGCCCAATATTTAACAGTTTAGAAATACCAATTTATGAAACATATGTGTGGAATTAAATTTGCTGGCTTGGATCCCAAGGTTTGGCTGCATATGTAGAAGCCACTTTTGCTTGAATAGGGCATCACCAAATCTCCTACTTATAGCCCTCTTCCCTTCTAAAAAAAACACCTGACCTGGAACGTTTAGGGACCCTCCAGAGCTTTTTTTTATGAGGTGGGGTCTGAAGATGGGGAAAGAATTAGTGACCCCTTCCACTCAATCAGAACAACATCCCTTTAAGATAGGGTGATAGACCCAGATTCTGCACAGTCTTAGGGGAAGATAGCACAATCTTGTGTACTAAGCGTAAAATATGTACACACAGCTCTATTCATCTCCCTCCACCAGTGACCTCCACTGCCACCTTTGAAAAGAAGAAGAAGAGATTGGATTTATACCCCGCCCTTCACTTGGAGTCTCAGAGCGGCTTACAAACTCCTTTCCCTCCCCCTCCCCACAACAGACACCCTGTGAGGTGAGTGGGGCTGAGAGAACTCTGACACAAACTGCTCTTTCAGGAATAGCTGTGACAGAGCTTGTGACTGACCCAAGGTCACATCAGCAGGTGCAAGTGGAGGAGTGGGGAATCAAACCCGGTTCTCCCAGATTAGAGTCCGCACACTGAACCACTACACCAAACTGGCTCTCTGTTGAAGCTATCTATTGCCCATGTTTCAGCTTTGTAGCTGCTAGAAGGTAAAAACAGGTTGCTTACCTGTAACTGATGATCTTCAAGTGGTCATCTGTGCATTCATACCTCTAGGTTATAGTGCACCTGCGCCGAACCTGATTGGTAAACTTGAAAGCTAAAGGGATTTTCACGCTCATTCCCCGAGTCACTTGCAGGGCCCCCCACTGAGCATGACTACAGGGAGGGGCACAACGATCCTGCCAGTTCCTTCTGACTGCTGCCATTAGTCTCAAAGAAAAACAAGAGAGGGCACAGATGGAGGTTCCAGTATGCGATGAGGTATTGATGGAACCTTGAGTGGAGAAACCTTAAAGGTAAAGGTAAAGGTCCCCTTGTGAGGTGTGATGCACAGAGACCTCGAAGAACATCTAAAAATGTCTGAAGGATGATAACAGGAACAAGGCAAACAGTTTTAGTTCAAATGCATGAAGGGGTACCACACACTAATGTATTCAAAGAAAGGACACAATATAGAATCCTTGATCAGTAAGCAAGATTCTCAAGATAATCCCTGAGTATAAATTCAGGAGATCATTGCAAATGATGTTAGCCTGTTGCCTTTTTCTCTTCCCATAATCTATTTTATCTCCATTTTTTCCCATTTCAGCAGTTATCATTAATAAATAGCCTTCATGTCCAAATGCTGAGGTCCTTCATAACCAGGCTTCATATAAGGATAGCTTTTTAAAAGCCTAGCTTTTTCAGTACAGAGAAGGAATTAAAAAAAAAATCTTCTTTTTCTTGTCCCAGTTGATTTTAGCAATAGTATTTTGATAGGCAAATTCCAACATGGGGCAGCTGGGTCAGTCTACTGTAGTCAAAATGATAACGAGCCTCGTAATACAAAATGATAACGAAACTCGTAGTACTTTATATTTATGGTGGCATAAGTTTTCAGATACCGGGACCTTGCACAAAGGGTTTAAAATCTCACATTTCCCCTACAAGTATGAGACAAAGTGGGGAGGGTACCATCACCGAAAATCTTGAGCTTGGGAGACTCCAGAGGAGTATTTTATTGTTGGCCTGAGGCTCTCAAGGTTAATGACTAACACTTTCATAGTTGATTTTAGATTGCCAGAATACGAACAGGTTACAATACACTATAAAAGACCACTGTCCAAAGCTGTTCAAGCTCTATTATTCCTAATAAAGATTTCCCCCACCATATGGAAACATATGGAAGTCTTGGTGCTAATGGAATAGGTAAAAAAAAAATCTCTGCAGTTTTTTTGTTCTTAGATTAGGAAAAGGGGATTTTTCTGGGGGGCGGGAACGGGGGGCAATAACTGCCAGTGGAGGATGGGGGTGGACTAAATTAGATTGCCACTAATTATATCATCATTTAACTGTTTGATTAGACTAGAAAACGGGGGGAGGTGAGCGAGACGGAGAGCCTGAGAGGCAGCCCGCAAGGTGGTCGAGGACAGAGGACCGGCTCAGCCTGGGGGGAGGGGGGGTGCCGCAGTACCCGCTGTCTCTTGGCTCAGCCTGGTGGGGCATGCAGCTGCCTTTCTCAGTGTGCGGAGCGGCGTCTTGGGCCAGTTGCTGCCGCTGGCCTTTGCTGGTGGTGCCTCCATGTCACATGCACAGAGGATGCAGCTGGTTGGGTCCAGCACCATGTGGGTCTCTGGAGAAGGGGCCAGGTACTTCCCTGCACCTCCCCAGCCTACCTTGCAAGGGTGCATGCCTCCCGGCTGCTGCAGCCTGCTTTGTTCACCTGCTGGCGGCGGGAAGGGTGTTGCAGCCACGGCTCTTTGTGCAGCATGCTGGAAGAGCTGCCGGGGATGTGAGAACAGCAGAGCTGGCACTGGGAAGGCCTGAGTCGTGTCAGCAGGGAGGGGGTGTTTGAGCCTCCCCCCTTCAGAGCCCTCATGGTTTTCTCCGCTTGTCTTGCAGGCCTGTAACTAGGCGGGGGAAGGGGATTTTCCTACGAAACTGAGGCCCCCCGCCTGCACCGGTGGGTCCGGCATACTCCTGGAGAGGGCTGGGCACATCCATGGGGGGGGGGTTGCAGCCCCCACCTCTCTTCTAACATATGCCTGGTAGAAAGTCCACATAAGGGACATAGTGCCTATGGAATGTGTGAATTAGCTCTTAGCCACAGAGTAGAACATGTCCCCCAGAGCCATGGCAGGTAAGGCTCCTGTATGTATGTTTCCCCAAACGCTCCTCAAACATTACAGAAAAGACACGACCTGTTTGCTGAACTACTGTATGAAAAATGAGGCAGTAAAAGTTACTACTAGTGCCTATGTCACATCAAATATAAACCATTAATATTTCCTGAAGGGTTTTTTTGGATAAGGAATACCATGAATGATTTATGCTGTATTTAATGCCATTAACATTTTATGCCATGTAAATCATATATACAACCCTTTCTTTCTTTCTTTCTTTCTTTCTTTCTTTCTTTCTTTCTCTCCCTCTCTTCATCTATCTATCATCTATCTATCTATCTATCTATCTATCTATCTATCACCTATCTATCTATCACCTATCTACCTACCTACCTACCTACCTACCTATCTATATATCTAATAGCCAAGTTGCCCCCGTGAGTGCGGATCGCTAAATCAGCGCTCCGGGGGCA
>NW_015177090.1:67574-76121 GCF_001447785.1 Gekko japonicus | reverse complement strand
CCGACTGAAGCAAGGAGGATCCTGAAAGTGTGGGGGGTGAGAAGAAAACTGGCAGGATCGTTCTGCCCCTCCCTGTAGTCATGCGCAGTGGAGCCCCCTACATGCGACTTGGGGAATGGGCGCTGGGGGGGGAATGGGCACTGGGGGGGAAGAGAGAGAAGGGGGAGAGAGAGACAGACAGAGAGAGAGAGACTGGGGGGAAGAGAGAGAACGGGGGAAAGAGAGAGACTGCCCCCCCGCGAGTATCGCGGGTCCCCCCTTGTCATCTATCTAATATGCTGATGGCTTGTTGAAACATATGGGCTGAATCTGTAGAATGTGAGTGGAGTTCCAGTACTGGGTTTTCCCATCTCTCTCTCTAACTTACAACCCCATGTCCTCAAAGCCACTCCTGAGGATTGATATAGAAGAAGAAGAGATTGGATTTATACCCTGCCCTTCACTTGGAGTCTCAGAGCGGCTTACAAACTCCTTTCCCTTCCCCTCCCCACAGCAGACAGACACCCTGTGAGGTAGGTGGGGCTGAGAGAGCTCTGGAAGAAACGTCTCTTTTTCAAGAACAGCTCTTATCAGAAATAGAATGCTACACGGGGAGCTACAGCTGAATGAGATAATCTGCAGAAAATGTTGAGTCCCTTCCTTTGTGCCAGGTGAGTCTTGTGCACTTTGGAATCAGCCTATGAACTAACCCATTCTTCCCTTCCAAAATAAAATTTCTAGACACCTTACTCTTGTTTATACCAAAAAAATCAGACAAGAAGACATCTGAGTCTGGCTATGAATACCAACTCACTTTGTGTGACATATAGATGACAGAATTAAAACAAAGTTTATAATGATGTGGGCGGAGTAACTGAGCAACTAATTCCAAATTTGAAAACCTAAACCTTGTTGTATAAGCTTGCAACTCATGTAATTATTCAGGTTTTATTATCAGTGACTGAAATCTGAAGTGTAATGCAGAAATTATTTGATGGTTATTGTGTTTTAAATATATTAAGTGATTTAACTATTCAAATATCAATTGTACTGTGCTGTGTCATTTTTTAAAATCAAAAATCAAAATCTTGCCAGGAGAGCCAGAATTTTGGTTTTGCAAGAACACAATGAGTTAAAAAGCAATTCAGATGATTGTGGAGTACCAAATTTAAAACCCAGAAAGATTATGAGAAAATCTGCTGCAGGCTGTCAGACCTCATTAAGTAAATAGAATTGGTAAATTGGCTTCTTGCCAGCACATGTAGAAAGAAAACTGTTTTCAGCTAAAAAGTAAAGGGGATTCAGTTTCATCTTGGTGATTCAAGAAGATTAATAGCTATAAGTAATTGCTGCGCTGAACTGACTTATAGGAACTTCATACGTGCTTTTTCTTTACTACATCAAGTGACGAGTTTCAAGTAAAAACACACACACATAGAACTTCTGCATCACCTGACATCTCCTCAAAAGAAATTCCTTTCAATGGAGGCCCATGTACACTTTTATGCAATGAAGTTTCAAGTGATAGAAATGCATGTATGAAGTATTTCCATTCCTGGAAAAAGAAAACTCTCCTAAATATGCTTGAGAGGCTAAGGGAAATACTAGACATTATGCTAAGTATTTGAGAGAGAAGGAATTCTACAGAATTGTTTATAGAACAACAACATCCATTTATTAATTCATGGAATCAGGTTCACTGATTAACTAATGCAGAGTAACAGATGCTTTACTATGCTGTAGAGAGTTTGTAACTTATATACCTTCCTCCTATTTTATTTATCTATTTTATCTGTCTTTACGGAATGCAATGATCACAAATATTTATGCAGCACGCATACTTGTATTTTATATGTTTACAAATAAGCAAACAAATAAGAGAGAAGCCTGAGACAAAAGAAGAAAGATGAAAATGAAGAGAGGAATTAGGGGTGTTTCTATGCAAATGAAACAAGAACTCAAAAGCCACATTTGCTTCTTTCTTGGGGATTAAAAGAAATCAATGGGGGGGGGGGAATGAATGAATGCCTGCCATTTCTATATTCGCTTCCCTAGAGACTCCTGTCCTTTCCTTCCTTCTACCCTCTTCTTCCTCGCCACATTTACTGTTTTATGAACAACTGCTCCTGTGATGCTATGCCTGAAGGAGCAGCTTGGCCTAGTAGTCAACCAGTCAACAGGCCGGCAGGAAGAGAATTTCTAAGAAACTTATGAAATACATCAGAACATAAATATGATAACGCAAAAATGATGGAATACAGAAATCTGGGGCAAAAGTGGGGTTTACACACATCACGTTTCAGAAGTTCAGTACTACCACGTCCAGCTTTAATTGCTTCAATATAACAAAAACTGACCACTGCAGGGTACAACTGCACAACTCATTGTGTTGTTGCTCTCCTTTCTCCCATGGGACCTTGTACCTCATTCTATGGGTGGCTTTGGACTTTGCAAGGAAGCAAAAATGACGTGCAAGAGACAGAGATACATGCAACCTCCTTTCCCCCTCGTGTTGCTTCATATGAAGAAAGAACTTCAACTTCTTCCTCACCATTTGAGCTGCCCTCACATTTTGAGCTCATGCATCTCACCATAAAGGAGTTGTGTGAATCCCTCCACTGGGGTATTGCAACAGAAGTGCTGTCGGTCGTTTCCATACTTAGTAGGCACTTTCACACATGCTAAATAATGCAGTTTCAATCCAGCAGCTGTTTGCAAGTGGATTTTGCCATTCCACACAGTAAAACCCAGTTGCAAAGTGCATTGGAAGTGGATTGAAAGTGCATTATTTGGTGTGTGAGAAAGCACCCAGCCTTATTTTTATAATATCCAAAACTGTTGAGAGCGCAACTCGATGTGACAACAATGTGTTTAAATACAGGTTGGCTCCAAACACGCAGAAAAAATAGGTAGAGGTTCCCATTTTAATAGCAAACGGCTTTAGCTCTTTACAGTGACCGATTTCACACAAGAGCTGTGCCGCGGTCACGCCTTCCTTTGCCCCGCTTCTATTGGTCAATTTCCCAGTCGAAGCCGTGCGGCCGCATTTCGACCCACGGCTTCGCCCAATTTCCCCCGCGGTTTCGTGATGATCCTGTTTTTTGAGGATCACGAAACTGCGGGGAAAATCGGGTGAAGCCGCGGGTCAAGATGCGGCTGCACAACTTCGAGTGGGAAATTGACCAATAGAAGCAGGGCAAAGGGAGGCGCTACTGCGGAGCAGCTCTTGTGTGAAAGTGGTCAGTCTCTCCTACAGGCACTCCAATATAGGAAGTATGCCTTGTCTGGGGAGAAAGAATTTGTAGAGAAGGGCTTCAGGGAAGTAAGACGTAGGTATACAGAGAACTCTGTACGCTTCTCCTGTGTGCCCAGTTACCTGTTAAAACTGGACCACATCCACTTCTTTCTACAGGACTATATTTGATCTACATTTACGCACATTGATATGCCAGACTACAGAAATCTGCTGTAGAGGTAGATTCTTGACAATAGAGAACTTGGTATTCGCCCATAGCTCCTTCTTCCTTGGGGTGGATCGGTGTCCTTGCTCTACTCTTCTAAGGGGATGGCGGCTCAGCGGAATGTTGCATGGGTTCACCAGGGTGAGTGTACAATAGGGTCCCTTGCCGAGTATTTGCTTTGGCAAAGCAAGAGACAGGATAAAATAGCAAAATGTCTCCCATCCTCATTTGTAACTTACCAGCTGTTTACAATCTTGCTGTTTTTGTTTTCATCTGATTAACATCAATGGTTTGAGGCGAACATTATTTATAATAATAATAATATTTATTGCATTAGCAAAAAAGCCATAGCAACTGTACAGGATAAAATAAAATAAATTAAAAAGACAACAACAACACACACTTAAAAGGTCGACAGTTATCAGCAGTAAACTAGTTAAACTCGGGGAGATTTGTTTTCTTAATCACCGCAGCTAGAAAGGAAGCCACTATAGCCGTGGTTTGATTGTCAGGGAAGTTATCAGACAATAGCACTGAAACTACCCAAGGAAGGAGAGGAAGCTTTTCTTTTCTCATAACGGGAATGATGTATCTCTCTCTTTCCTTATTCCACTTAGGACAAAAAAGCATTATATGATCCATAGTTTCTATCATCTCTTGTCCACAATCGCAAACACGTTCCGAAAACGGAAGTCCCAAGAAACGACCAGAGAGCACCTTAGAGGGGAAGGAGCTAAGTCTCGCCAAAGTGAACGCTCTGCGTTGTCTTGGGATCTTTAAAGTGTAGCAATATGACGGAATAGCCTCGGGGGGGGGGGGCAAGACCCAAGGATAGACCAGAGCAAGTACGTCGAGCTCTTTGGAAACATTATTTATATAAGCAGCTATTCACACACACACACACACACACACACACACTTTTATGAAAAATACTTGCAAGTTTTTTCCAGGGAAACATAATAAAATCCCTTTAATTCATAGTATGTTGTTTCAAAATAGACTATATAATTGATAATGTAGTTGTTTCAGGTTATGAAATGATAAAGATAATCTTGTACAACATACCTAATACACTCTACTGAGAGTCAATCGCTTCCCATGCCAAAATTTTTCTCTTCAGGAAACGAAACATCCTAGACACCTTAACATGGGCCCGTTTTTCACAAGAGGAGTTTTCAAATAAGCACTCCATCCCATGTGGCGTTTAGAAGGATTATAGCACTGCATTAGCTTTGAGATGCTATACCACAAATAATGATCTCTCTAGGCCTATAGTATTACACCAGAGTTATACGTAGCAAATAACTAAAGTACAGACATCAAATGCACATGCACATACTTCTTTAAATACTGATATACATGCAACTCAGAACTCTCATTCTACCAGGTTCAGCGATGTATCTATTCAATGGTCCAAATCCACTTTTGTGTGTGTGTATGGGAAACACTGTTGTTTCCTGGTCAAATCATAATGTGTAGAGCTACCACAAGATTCTAACCTTGAGGAAAAGCATACGGCATGAAGACTCCATCTGTTAAAGGTCAAGAAAGGACAGTGTGCTTATAGTACTCAAAAGGATTAACAGCAGAAAACCTATTCAGCCCTTTCACTGCTCGGCACTGTCACTGATGGACACATACTTGCCACAGGCAAGTGCCACCTTGAAAATATAACTGGTTCTGTACATCACATTTCTTATCAATCCTCATTCAGCTACTAGGGATTTTCATTTCTTACTGACCAGAGAGAAACTCAGATGATTTATGTTGAACCATAGCCTGGCAATGTCTTCAGCCAAATTCCTCTCCAACCCACACCTCATATCTGTACATGTCTGCTTTTACTTTGCAATTACTGGTGACTGATTTGTGAATTCTGCCAAAAAGGTAAACACCAGGTTCCCTGCTTATGAATGGAAGCTTTATCCTCTTACTAGGATTTCAGCATGCAACAAGCTGACTCCAGTAACTAGCTGAACCAAAATGTGAAAAAGCATGCATGTTTACACTAACATGAAACTCTTTCGATATCCACCTGGTGCGGCAGGAATGTCAAAGTGCAGTTCTAAGAAGAGCCACGCCCTACTAAGTCCATTGAAGTCAGTGGGCTTAGAAGGGTGTAACACCATAAGGTTCATTTTGACTAAATATGCTGATCAGGGACACTGAAAACTTTGGGGGGAAAATGTGATCAACAGAAGAACTTTCTTTGCCATCAAGTTGCAATGGATTTATGCCAGCCCCATAGGGTTTTCAAGTTAAGAGTCATTCAGAGGAGATTTGCCATCGTCTGCTGCTGCACAGCTACCCTCGACTTCCGTGGTGGTCTCCCACTGAATACCAAGTGGGGTTGACCCTGCTTAGCTTCTTTTTTTAAAAAGTTTTTATTTTACATTTTCCAAACAAAACAAACATTTTTTTATATTTCATCATAATACATAAGTTTTGAGTCATTTTTCATTTTCTAGCCATTTATATAACCCTATCCATCTTTCAACATGAGTCTCATCATTTTTCCCCTGTAATACCACGTTCAACTTTTCTATTTTCGCTACTTCCATCATTTTATATTTTATCTCTTCTATTTTAGGTGTATTTTCCATTTTCCAATATTTAGCCCACAATATTCTGGCAGCTGTAACCACATATATAATTACATATTTTTCGTTGAAATTAAGCATTTCTGGCATAATATTTAACAGGTATATTTCAGGTATCAAATCAAGCTTTACATTAACAATTACCTCTATTATTTTTTGTACTACTTTCCAATATTTCTGTACTTCCACACAGCTCCACCACATATGGTAGAATGTTCCAACATTTGAGCTACATTTCCAGCATATATTAGAACAACTGGCATAACATTTCGATAATCGTTCTGGTGGCCAGTACCATCTATGGAAAATTTTAAAGATATTTTCCCTATAATTCGCCGCTCTCATGAGTTTAGATGATTTCCATATCTTGGCCCATTTATCTTGAGTAATAGTTTTCCATATGTCTCTCATCCAAACGACCATATTATGTTTAAGCACTTCATCTTCCACATAGGCCTCTAATAGAAATTTGTACATCTTCTGGATCATTTTATCATTTGACGATAGCCATATTTTGTCCAGTTCATTTTTTTCTTCATAGAAGCTGACTTTTAGGTCTTTTTGGTATCTTGAATTCAACTTTGTCTTCTCCCTCCAAGATAATTGAAGATTTTGTTGTACGGTTAGGTTTTCCACTGTTTTTAATTTATTTGTTTCATCCAGTACATTTTCATATGGACCCTGCTTAGCTTCTAAGATCTGACACAATCATGCTAACCAGGACTATCCAGCTCAGGGCTACACAAGAACTGGTGACTGTTACATACAGGGGTCATTTCGTAGAGCAGGAGCTCATTAGCATAACTTATTTCCATATGCCACACCCCCTGACATCACCGGAAGTGTGTCAGAAGGCGACACCCACCACTCAGGCTCCACTGGACTGTTTTGGATTGCTAGCTATTGGGGGGGGGGTACAGATCTGCCCTCACAGAGGAAGGGAGAGCTTTTACCTGAAGGCAGGCTGAGGGGGGGGGTCTCTGCAAGGGGGCTCTGCAACTTATCTGGCTGCTTCTTGCTCCTTGTGGCCCAACTGAGGGCTGTTGGGAGCAGGGGGCGGGGCTTGTTGCATGGGTCCGCCCTCTGGGCTCTTTACTGCCGGAGCTCCGCTCCTGTGCGCTCCCACAGGAAATGACCCCTGGTTACATATTGATGGCACATTGTCTCTGACAAGGCAGTTCTATTTGCACTCTTAGGGCCTAAACTGGAAGATACGTAACATTTCCAGTGCATGCAATAACTTCTGACACAAGGCCAGATATATTTGTGGCCCCAAATAGAAACGTTTTGGTGTGTCATTCAATTCCATATTGGAACATTCCAATTTTGGTCCTATTTGATTTATTTTCTTTATTTATTGTCAGTTGCCTTACATGTGTTACAGGGACTCTGTTGCTTGTTATATTTTGCATTATTTGACCTTTGAAGAAGGCCCTCGTGAGGCGAAACACGTCTATTTGACCTTTGAAGAAGGCCCTCGTGAGCCGAAACGCGTCAGGTCAGGTTCTCTTTTGTATGTATTTGTAACCTTTGTATTTGTAACTTTGGCCCCATTCACACGGCGAATTTGCTGCAGGAGAGCCACGGTCGGATGGCGGATTTTCCGGGCGCGATCACACCACAACATCTGGCAAGTGGAGCCAACCCGTGGCATGCCGCTGAAAATGCACGATAAAAAAATACCTCCTTGAAGGTATTAGCAAACGGTTTGCCACGGGCTGCCTCCGGTGTGATCGCGCCGGCGCGGTTTTTCCCTCCTGGCGTCTTTGTTGCACTGCACACGCCGAGGGCCGAAACCGTGGGTTTCCGCCGATGCATCTGATCGTGTCGTTGCGTGTCTGATCACAGCGCCACAAACAGCCATGCCTCCCCCCCACGATTTCAGGCACATGTGACCGGGGCCTTTGTACATTTTATGAGGCTTTATTTCGGCCCCTACTAGGTTTTTATATGTCTTTGTAATAAACACTATTTTGCACACTTATTATGTTTTTAACTTTAGGTCCTCTATTAGTTTTCTAAACTTCCTTAGGAGGTCTACCCAAGAACGTATCCTGCTCATAGAAACCATTATTATTGTTGTTGCTGTTGTAGTAGTAAAATAAGCCTCTATTCTGATTTCCTTCAAGATTTAATCACAATTCAAAATGAGCAGAATTGCAAGCAGTTTTACATCTATGCAGTGCAGCAAGGTAGCTGGACAAGTAGCTGCCGATCAAACATGTTCCATTAACTATGCCCAGGGGTCATTTTGTAGAAAAAGAGGTGCAGGAGCTCATTAGCATAACTAGTTAGCATAACTTATTTGCATATGCCACACCCCCTGACATCACCGGAAGTGTGTCGGAAGGCAACACCCACCGCTCAAGCGCCACTGGACTGTTTTGGATTGCTAGCTATTGGGTGTGTGTGTGTGTGGAATGTGCAGATCTGTCCTCGTAGAGGAGGGAGAGCTTGTACCTGAATACAACTTGGTCTTAAAGGTGCCACTGGACTGTTTTGGACTG
>NW_015177090.1:55742-67486 GCF_001447785.1 Gekko japonicus | reverse complement strand
AACTTACCTGGCTGCTTCTTGCTCCTCATGGCCTGACTGAGGGCTGCTGGGAGCAGGGGGCGGGACTCGTTGCATGTGCCCGCCCCCTGGGCTCCTTACTGCCGGAGCTCCACTCCTGTGAGCTCCCACAGGAAACGACCCCTGACTATGCCCTAGATCGTCATGGGATGACTCTTCTCAAAGCAGCGAAAGTGGGCTTTATATGCTTCTTTTTGTAGCTGCAGTGCTGGAAGCATCCCTTCTCCTCTAGCAGTACCCTGCACAGGAGTAATTCCTTCCTTCCCTTCTCTTTTCTCAGTCCTGTTATTCCCAAAGGTATGCAATTTGTTAGCCGCCGCCCCCCCCCCCCCCCCCCCCGGTCAGATTAATTCTGAGTGCATCATCTTGCAGCTCTTCTCCCATTTGAAGTAATAGACTGACCCTCCCAGAGTACGGAAAATGAAACTGACAAATGCTTTCAAAAGCACTGAGCCGATTTCATTTCTTTATACACCGGCTGAGCAAGCAAGTTTGGATAACAGCGGAGGAAGACTGGGAAGAAAAGGACATTTATCAAGATGTTTTAACGCCTTTAAATCTTGGAGCATTCCATTACCAATAGGCTGTGAAGGCATTCATAATTTAATTTGAATGCCAGCGCAGGTGGAAAATGGGAACTTAACATGAAGTTGACCAAGGTTTCCTAAACTGTGGAGGTGGGCACCTTCAGGAGATACAGAATAACACCCCTTCCAAATGCTTGAGGGTACTTACTGCAATTTGCAGCAAAATGCAAAAAAACAGAGATGATAAAGAAGTGATGGTAATGTGTATAAGTTCCTCAATGGGGAAAAAGTCACTTGGGACAGATGATTTGTATCGGAGAGTAGCAGTGCCCAATAGTAGGGCGCAGTGGATAGCAATGTACTCATTAAATCCCATCCAGCAGCCATAACCTAAAGACAGAATTTTATATATTTTTTGGTTCTCTCTAACATCATGCCCAGTGCTCATGCACGTTCTTGTCTTCCTATCTTAATAAAAGTTTAATTTGGATTTTAGTTTGCACTTTTGTTCTTGATGAACCACCACCATGAAGACTGCAACTGAGAGACGGGATAGAAATTTCAGTGAACAAGAGAATGAATCTGTACAAAACATCAGCTTACAGACTGTCATTATAGAATGGATCTAGAGCCTTTTATATACTGTGACTACCTAACCACCAGTGTTCTCGCTAAGCTGAGTTAGTGTGAGCTAGCTCACAGTTTTTTAGCCTCCGGCTCACACATTTTTGCCTTCGCTCAGGAAGGAGGGCTCCAGAGCAAACTAATTGATACAGTAGCCAAAACGCTCGCTCACAACTTTAATGCCGGTAGCTCACAAAGTAGAATTTTTGTTCACAAGACTCTACAGCTTAGAGGGAACATTGCTAACCACGGCAGAAAACTCTTTCCTATAGGGGTGTATTTTTAAAATTCATCTACCTTTCTGTTTTGATTTTTCATCATAAATTTAGAATCCCGTAAATAAACTGTTTCCACACTGACTTCATCCATTTCCACTTGGCATGAAATTTCCTTCCCATTTTACTTCCAAGCAAAACAGAACTGTGTGCGCGTGTGTGTGTTTGTAATGCTACTAAGTTTGAAAATAAGTTCTATATAGGTGTTTTAATGTTTGGAAAATCAGTACAGCGCTATAATTAAGATGAATACATCTGGGCACAAATACGTGTTGTGAATTGTAAAGTGTTGGCTCCATATGCTACATCTATTTATTGGCTTTGATTTCTGTGGATGAAGGAGGGATATTTTTGCTGATCCCCCCTTTTTGTTACAGCCCAATATCACCCTTCAAATGTTACTCCAGGGAGAAAGTGGACCCCCAGGAATAGTATAGAGGAGTTGGAGGTCTGAAGCAGGAGAGGGGGAAATCAGCAAAAACTAGTTCCCCCGGCATCTGTGAAAATTCTCTGTGCTATCCAAGACACTATAGTGACTTCTATGGATTATGTTGGAATGTGCAACTAGAAGGGTCATAATCACATGTACATAGGGCTCTTTTTGTAGAAAAAGCCCGGCAGGAACTAATTAGCATATTAGGCCACACCCAACAGCAGAAACTCATTAGCATATTAGGCCACACCCCTGACAACACAGCTCATTAGCACATTAGGCCGCACCCCCATGTTACCAGAAGTGTGCTCATCTAGCCACACCCACCTTTTGCTTCTTATTCTGTTTACCTTGTTTGTTGTCAAAACCCAGGGCTTTTTTTTGTAGCAGGGACTCCTTTGCATGTTAGGCCACACGCCCCTACTGTAGCCAATCCTAATGAGTTCCTGCTGTTGGGTGTGGCCTGTTATGCTAATGAGTTCCTGCTGGGCGTGGCGAACTCGGGAGCCAGCCGGAACTCCGTTCCTGTGCGTTCCTCCCCAAAAATAGCCCTGGGAGTTGGAGGTCTGAAGCAGGAAAGGGGAAAATCAGCAAAAACTAGTTCCCCTCTGTGGCATCCAAGACACTATAGTGACTTCTATGGTTTATGTTGGAATGTGCAACCAGAAGGGCCATAATCACATGTACAAGTTCAAAAATCACAGTTATTGTATGAACCTGAAAGACTCTAACGTTGTGCTATAGGAGAAAAAGCCCAAAAGCTCACATGCTGATAAAACAACAAGAATGAACTGACGGGTGATAAAATGGGCTCTCCAGTCTTCAATATTTCATTTTTACTAACTCGTTTGTAGAATTTGTTTGAGTAACATAACTCTGTAGAAACATTTAATTTCTGCACTTTGTGTCGATTAAATGAGATTAACTGCGGCTGAGTGTAGGTTTAAACTGAATTGTGGACACGGGCATTCGTTAATTCAAATTTAACCTAAATCTGAAGCTTGTTTAATTAAATTTAAGCATCATAAATGCAAGTAGATAAAGTGGGTACCTGCCCTCGGTGGCAGGGGGCACCCCTCCTCCTTGTGAGGTAGAGGGTTCGGTGGCGGCAACGATAGTGGCGGAGCAGTTCCTGGCGACCAGGTGGAGCAGCGTCGGAGGCGGAGCCCGGAGCCTTGGAGAGCGTGGTGACGTGTGGCGCAGTATGGCGCAGCATAGCGGAGCCACCTGTGGACAGTAGCCGGAACTGCAGCCAACACAGAGCCACGTGCCAAGACGAGACCTGCCGGAGGAAGCTGCTCGGGGAAGATCGGCTCCAGAAAGGGCACCAGGATGCCAATATCTGAAGCCGCGGAAGGAAGCCGGATGACAACTAGCCCGGGGTGCTGGTAGGCAGTCACCACCCTGTAGATAAATGTGGTCCTACTCAGGTTAATTGGTGGTTAGAACCACTATATAAACCACCCAGAGACCCTTCGGGGTCAGGGCGGTATATAAGCCGAAGGTATAAATATAAATAAATAAATAAATTTGAGTCAATCAATTTATCCAGTTTTAATGGTATGATTTGTTCTCATACAGAGGTCAGTCTCATGCTAAAACTGCCCTTGACATCACTCATTTCAACCTGTAAGAAGCCTGGCACAATTTCAGTAGAGAAGACAGTTGTCGTTTTGTGTTTTGCATAACAAAGGTTGTTGAGAAGTGCAACACAGTTTTGCCAGACAGTACTGGCAACCACTGTTTAGATTTTGGCCAGCAGAATTAAACGAAGGGTCTGAAAAATGGGTTGAGGCACAACTAGACTCGTCATCGACACCCTGAAAGTCCTTGATCTGAAGGAACAGTTTACTTGGGAGGTTTTGGCTAACTGCAGACTTGCCTGTTGATTTCCTCTGGCCTTTCCAGAAAGCAAGGAAGCTGTGAGAACTCTACAGCAACATGGAAGGTGACATACAGTCCTTGTTGCATATTGATGATCAATTGTTACAATCTAAGTTGTTTAGAGAGGTTTCTTAGGTCATCTTATATTCTACCTGAACCCAACCACTACTTCTGCGTCATTCTCCTCACCAGGGCTCTTTTTGTAGAAGAAGCCCAGCAGGAACTCATTAGCATAATAGGCCACACCCAACAGCAGAAACTCATTAGCATATTAGGCCACACCCATGACAACACAGCTCATTGGCCTATTAGGCCATACCCCCATGTTACCAGAAGTGTGGTCATCCAGCCACACCCACCTTTCCCTTCTTATTCTGTTTACCTTGTTTGTTGTCAAAACCCAGGGCCTTTTTTGTAGCAGGAACTCCTTTGCATGTTAGGCCACACACCCCTAATGTAGCCAATCCTAATGAGTTTCTGCTGTTGGGTGTGGCCTATTATGGTAATGAGTTCCTGCTGGGTGTGGCCAACTTGGGAGCCAGCCGGAACTCCGTTCCTGTCCATTCCTGCCCCAAAATAACCCTGCTCCTCACCCACTTGGGGAAAAAAGATCATATGCCACTACAACATGTTATTTTGCCACAAAGCCCAAATCTTATCACCTGACCCTGGTGACTGAATTTTTAAAAAGTCAGTTGGCTGTGTCTTTAGTTCAGTCTCTTCTGAATGAAAGGTGGTGGTGGGGGGGACGGGACAGCAACATTTCCTGTTCATTTATTTTCTGTGAATATGGGTAATATTCACACACACAATACTGTACATGAAGCCATTAGGATACGCAAGTGGGGACCCACAAGGAACTCGCAGAAAGGCAACATCCCATCCCCCTGCCTTTACTTTCCTTCCCTCTCCCCCTCCTTCTTTCCCCCCCACCCTTTCTCTGTCAATCTTCCCTCACCTCCTCTCTTTCTCCCCTCACCCTTTCCATGTTAATCTCCCTCACCCCTTTCTGATAACCTCTCCACTTTCTCTTCCAGTTTGATGTAGTGGTTAAATGCGTGGACTCTAATCTGGGAGAACTGGGTTTGATTCCCCACTCCTTCACTTGCACCTGCTGGATGACCTTGGGCAAGCCGTAGTTTTGATAAGAGCTGTTCTTGGAAAAGAGCAGTTTCTGTCAAGAGCTCTCTCAGCCCCACCTACTTCACAGGGTGTCTGTTGTGGGGAGGGGAAGGGAAAGGAGTATCTTCTGAGTATCTGACAGAGAAACCTTAAGCAGGGTGACCCAGAATCCTACTCAATTGGTCTTATTCCCAGGAAAGGTTTGCACTGTTAACCTGTGCCACTAGCCAGTGTATTTCTTCATTGAAAAACTGATACCTTTCATACACCATTCATAATTTTTAAAAAGTCTCAGAGCTCGTCTAATTAGTTATATATGTTAGAAAGAACTACTGGGCCTATTTCAGAAGCTCTGTTTTCATTTTACTAATAATGTTTTTAATAATAAGGAATTTCCACTCACGTAGTAGTTGTGGGAAACTATTTTCACAAGGGTTCTACGAATATGATCTATTTTTGAGATTGTTTCCGTAGAATAATTTAATATTTCATTCAGCCAGGCAGATTTATTCCTTTGAATACTTGTGGTGTTTATACACGTTTCATTTAACGTTTTTTTTGAGGGGGATAAACAGATGCAGTAGCTTCACTGCTCTGTAGACTACTTTTCTGCAACAGACTATAGAACTTTATGGAGTGCACTGCGGATGTCCAACAAGGCTACTCTCAGGGCTCTTTTTTGTAGCAGGAACTCCTTTGCATATTAGGCGACACACCCCTAAATGTAGTCAATCCTGCAAGAGCTTACAGAGCTCTTCTTACAGGGGCTACTCTAAGCTCTTGGAGGACTGGCTACATTACGGGTGTGTTGCCTAATATGCAAAGCAGTTCCTGCTACAAAAAGAGCCCTCGGATTAAGTTCCGTTTCATCTCTTCGTCTGAACAAACCTTCAATAAGGGTTTCAAACAGTCCTATTATTTTCCTAGCCACGATTTCTGCGTGTCATGCAAACATCTTCAGGTAGTGTTAATCAGTAATTCATCTTCAATATGCACGTTACGTCGGGCGTTTTACGAATCAACTGAAAGGCGCCCGACGTAACGTGCAAACGCAACACAACCAAGGAGGAGACCCAACCAGAGTCAGTGGCAGTGTTCCCTCTAAGCTGAGTTAGTGTGAGCTAGCTCACAGTTTTTTAGCCTCCAGCTCACACATTTTTGCCTTAGCTCAGGAAGGGGGCTCCAGAGCAAACTAATCTATGCAGCGGCCAAATCGCTCGCTCACAACTTTAATGCCAGTCGCTCACAAAGTAGAATTTTTGCTCACAAGACTCCACAGCTTAGAGGGAGCATTGGTCAGTGGGGAATATACCAAAGGAAAGAGCAAAAGTTGTCACCTGCTGTAGAAGAAAATGACTGAAGGAAAGTGTCAGCTATGCTGCCATGATGGGGGGAAGTTATATGCTTGACCTGTGTACCAAGTACTGCTGCATTCCTTCGTTGCTTCTGTAACGCTTGCTTATCTATGGCCTTGCAGGTGGTGTGTAGTGTCTGAGAACCAGGGAACCGTGGGAGAGCTTTCGGTTCCCAGCTCTGGCTCTAATGGCCTGGGGCTCCTTCTCCTGCACGCGGGAATTTGGCTAATTGGCCTAAGGAAGGGGGGCGCGCATACTGATACCCTATATCCCGTTATGCTTGTAGGGGCGACGCCATTCTTAACAGTGACTTTGTTACTGCATCTATAGCTCTTCAATAAAGTATAACCTTTCTGATAAGCGTGGACTCAGTTGTTGGCTGTGGAACCTGACAGAGATAAATCTCTCTGGGGAGGGAGTCCAAAGTTTTGGTGCCATGGTTGAAAAGGCCCTTTCTTGCATTGCCACCCACCTAGCCTCAGTTGGCGGGGACACCTGAAGCAGGGTTGTCTCTGAAGATGACCAGAGTGGATGGGTAAATCTACATGGGAGGAGGCAGTCTTTAAGGAAGGCTGGCCCCAAGCCAGTTCCCTCGCTATCCCACATCCATGGTCCTTGGGATTCATGGAACTCAGTCTGGGTGCTGCCATGGCAGTCTCCCTGTTCCTGCTGTGAAACACCCCGCCCAAGCAAAGATGCCGCAATGGGTCGCCTGCATCTGTTGACAGTCAGTTGTTGTCACAACAACCCCTGCTTCAGACAGCATAGCTCCCAGCTCCAGTAGCTAATTTAGTTTTTATTTATCGGTAGCCCTAATTGGAAATTTTAAACTGTGGTCTTTTATATGTTTCGTATACTTGTTATTTTACTTATATGGTGAGCTGCCTTGAGTTCTGCAAGGCAGAAAGGCAGCTACTAACAGTTATAAATCAATGAAAATAAATAAAATATTCTATTTTTTCTTCTTCATCTGTTTAGAAATCAGATCATACAATAAAGATGACTGATTTGACATTTTTGTCATCAAAATCTTACACCAAATATTAATTCGAAAAACCTCAGGAATTCCCTTTTCTGTGTTATAATTCCTTCTCATTTCTCCCTCCTTATCTTCTTCTTCTTCTATTTAGAAATCAGATAATACAACAAAGATGACTGACATTTTTGTCATCAAAATCTTACACCAAATATTAATTCGAAAAACCTCAGGAATTCCCTTTTCTGTGTTATAAGTCCTTCTTCTCATTTCTCCCTTATCACTGCTGCCTATTAAAAGCGTTTGTTTGCGTTTACAAATTTTTCTAGGTTTTCAGCATATAGTTTTCACATGCCTTCATATTCTGAATTAGGAAGTATACAACTGCTGGAGTTTTATCAGTTAAATGCTTTTTACCATTTTAAGCAAACCAATTGTTATAGAAAGAAAGGGAAGTACCTGTAGGTACCATGCCCCAGTGATACATTTTACATTAAAGTAAAAGATGGCAAGTTTTAGTTATTTTTGCATTTTGTTATAGTTTTCCATTTTGTACCTCACCAATATATTTCTGAAAAATCAATGCTTTGCAAATCTATTGTAGTTCTAAGAACACATATGATTGTTCTGGGATCGGAACTAAAAGAAAAAACAATAACAACAACTAAGAATTACCCTGAGCATAAGTCGCATTTTTAAAGCAAGCAAAGCTTGGTTAAAAAAAAAAAAGCCAACTATTTTTAGCTGGCTGTTTAGCCTAAGCCTCATACTCCATCTGCTGAATTCACCGAGAATAATATGAATAGCTACATACAACTAAGACATGTTGTTAGTACGCAGATTAAACACTTTAGGAACTTCAAACATTTTGTGCCAAAGCTGCAGTTCACTTCTACTTAATTTGACAATGTTGCTTTCTTACTCTATCTTGACATTTTCTTACACATATGTATGTGTATACATTCCTTCTAGCCAGTGCTGTGAGAACTCCCCATCTGGTCTGCAAACTGTAGAATTTCCTTTCCCATCTATCTCAGAAATATAGTCCCATGACCCAAGGGGTCACCATCTGCTCAGTTACACTGGCACAATGCCTA
The DNA here is from genome assembly GCF_001447785.1 of Gekko japonicus. Taxonomy (NCBI): domain Eukaryota; kingdom Metazoa; phylum Chordata; class Lepidosauria; order Squamata; family Gekkonidae; genus Gekko; species Gekko japonicus. The sequence continues at coordinate 59,175 of NW_015177090.1, read as the reverse complement.
GTATGCTCGAGGTAATGCCACCATCCTTTCCTCCAATTGTAAACTCCCAACGAGCCAGACATCTACCAGAGCGTTCGCACACAATGAGGCAGCTCCTGGCGAGATTACAGTTAGGACACCCACCCACAGAAACACTCTTCGTCTACAGTAGCCTGGGATGTGGGAATGACCAAAGACACATGCAGCCTCTCTTAAACAAAAGTCATCCTGAGAAACAAAGCCGTTTGTGTCGATGTGCCCATGATAGCATAATATAAAACACATGAGCGCGCGCGCACACACACACACTCACACACACACAGAGTTTTGTCCAGCATGTGTGGTTTCCGTGAATCTTGTCTTAATGATCTTTCTGCACAAATGCATACTGAATACAGCAATCTCCTCCTATTCTCAGGGTGCCCTAGAGCAGAAGAAACTACACTTAAAAAGAAAACAAAATCAATGTTATCATTGGGCTCTATTCATAACCTCTACAAACAATTGGCGTGAAACGTCTCAACTAGAAGTGGCGAGATCAAGATGGAGATGCTTTCCCCTTCACAATACCTATGCGAGACATACCCCTGAAGACAATTTCTCACGGTATTATAATCAAATAATACATGGTTTTATTATATAAAGAATACTAATTATTTCTAATAATTTTAATAAAAACAAGGAAGGCAACTAAACAAGATAGTCTCGCGTGCCAAACACACAATAACCCCCCTTCCCAAGCAACTACTTTGACAGACTTAATTTTCTGATATCATCCTTTTGCGTGTGAATGCATGCACTCGTTCATATACACAAAGGGAAAGTTTATAACTGCATTTCATTTCTATTTATAATATTCAGGGCTATTTCTGGGCAGGAACGCACAGGAACGGAGTTCCGGCTGGCTTCAGAGTTGGCCACGCCCACTACAGCCAAAACACCTCAGTGCGTGGCTACAGAGGGAAGGCCTAAAGAGTGACACCCCACCGGCGACTCCGAGGTGGGTGGGCCGGGAGGGGGCTGGAAGGATCAGGAACACATTTAAATGCCTCCCTGTGCCTTCCCCAGCCTGTCGAAGGGCCGGCTTGCCCGGGGCTCCCCGCAGCCACAGGGTGCCCAGGCAAGCCAAGGGAAGGCATGGGTGTGTGGCCTTATATGCTAATGAGCTGTGCTGTCAGGGTGTGGCCTGATATGCTAATACGTTTCTGCTGTTGGGTGTGGCCTGTTATTCTAATGAGTCCCTACTGGGCTTTTTCTACAAAAAAAGCCCTGATAATATTTATTGCCTTTCTGCCGAAAGGGAACTCAGGGCAATGCCACGAAACATTTATAATGACTTTTAAAAGACCACATCAACGACGTACAAAAAATAATTCTAAGCAGGGGCAGCTAAAGATGGCCAACTTGGGCTAGCGCATCAGTGTACTGTGAGCGGAGCGATACTGTTGACTCTCACTGTGGCAGAACTAACTTGGCTGGTCATATCCTCTACGTGCAGTAACACAGCGGCATGGAGGACTTCATCTTGAAAAAGATCCCATTCCCGGAGCAGAAAACACCACTGCGGCCGTGCTCATTGCCTGAGAACCCACCAGCCCCGTAGCTAGGGAATTTTTTGGGAGGGGGCCTCGGGGTCCCCCGCCAGCTAATTAAATGAAAGTACAGTGCAGGTGGTAAGTTGGAGCACTTTGGGGGCAGCCTGGAAGACAGGGGGCCCAGAAGAAACACTAGAGGATCAGGCCCCGTGGGCCCCATGTTAGCTACGGGCCAGGAACCCATCCACCCCCATTGCCAGAGCCACCCCCCAGACTTACCCAGGAGCCACAGAAGGCTCACTTGGGAATCCACAGCGCCAGCAACAGAGAAGCCTGCAAGGACAGCAGCAACACAGCCAGGGCCCTTTAAGGCCCCAATTCAACCACAATCAGGTTGGCCCAGCCAGGGCAGAGGGTGGAGGGATGGGAGGCCACAGGTGCAGCCGAAGGTTCCCCCATGAGATCTCACAGGACTAATTCGTTCTCACAAAACTTCAGGGGGATTGACGGACCATGTACAGCCCGCTGCATTGGCCCCGGGTGCTGCTTAGAAACAGGCCATGTCTGGGAAGGAGGCTGGGCTCTCTCTCCGGGCTGCACAAGAGAGAGGAGGGTAAACCAGGTGCTTCTAAGGCTCTGCAAACCCAAATAGGACAGAAAAGATCATGATGGACAAGGGAGCTGCTGAGCACAGGGCTATGGTCATTTTGTAGAAAAAGAGGTGCAGGAGCTCATTAGCATAACCTATTTGCATATGCCACACCCCCTGACATCACCGGAAGTGTGTCAGAAAGCAACACCCACTGCTCAGGCTCCACTGGACTGCTTTGGATTGCTAGCTATTGGGGGGGGGGGAACGTGTAGATCTGTCCTCACAGAGGAGGGAGAGCTTATACCTGAATAAGACTTGGTCTTAAAGGTGCCACTGGACTGTTTTGGACCGGGGGGCCGAGGGGGGGACTCTGCAGCTTACCTGGCTGCTTCTTGTTCTGACTGAGGGCTGCTGGGAGCAGGGGGTGTGGCTTGTTGCCTGTGCCCGCCCCCTGGGCTCTTTACTGCCGGAGCTCCGCTCCTGTGCGCTCCTGCACTAAATGACCCCTGGCTATGGACACCCTGAACCCCACCACCGCATTAAGGGATTTTCTAGTTGCAGCTGCTTATGTAGAAAATTTATATGCTGCCTTTCCAGAGACCTACTTGAGTGTGTCTGTTTAGGTTGTTAGTTTCGTTGAGGTGGTAAGTTCACCTACAGGATCTATTCAGACGGCTCAGAGGTTTGCTCATGACAAACGTGAACCTGGCTTGCTCCTACTTCCTTCTCCTCTCATCCTAGTACAACATTAGTGAACTCTTCCGTTCCGATCAACTTTGATGTTCAAATGCAAGTGCCTAGAATGAATGGAGTTTTAGAATTCACATAATTCTAAAGTCAGATTAAGCCGTGAGTTAGGATTTTGTTTTGTGGAGAAAGAAAGGAACTCCAGTTTGTTCGGATATCAGAATTTGGGTATCAGCAAAGTGGATCTGTTATGTTCTGGGTTTATTCTATGCTGTTTGAATTGCCCTCTAGTATCTTAGTTCCGATAAGAGCTGTGGTGGCTCAAGTGGTTAAGACGCCGAACTGCAGGCTGTGGAAGGTCGGTAGTTCAGCAGTTCGAGACCCGAGTGTGCCGCATGACGGAGTGAGCTCCCATCTCTAGTTCCAGCTCCTGCCAACCTAGCAGTTCGAAAGCAAGACATAGATAAATAGGTCCCGCTTCGGTGGGAAGGTAACAGCGTTCCGTGCGCCTTGGTGTTTAGTCATGCCGGCCACATGACCACGGAGACGTCTTCGGATAGCGCTGGCTCTTCGGCTTTGAAACGGAGATGAGCACCGCAACCCTAGAGTCGGACTCGACTGGCTTTCGAGCAAGGGAACC
>NW_015177090.1:26743-55500 GCF_001447785.1 Gekko japonicus | reverse complement strand
CCCAAGCACCAAGAAGACAGAGCATCACTTGCCCCAGAGCCCCTATCTATACCTTGTGGCTAATAGCCACTGATGGACCTCTGCTCCATATGCCTATCTAATTCCCTTTTGAAGCCGTCCATGCTTGTTGCTGCCACCTCCTCCTGTGGCAGCGAATTCCATGTGTGAATCACTCTTTGGGTGAAGAAGTACTTCCTTTTATCCGTTCTAACCCGACCGCTCAGCAATTTCATGGAGTGCCCACAAGTTCTTGTATTGTGAGAAAGGGAGAAAAGTACCTCTTTCTCTACCTGTTCTTTCCCATGCATAAACTTGTAAACCTCAATCATGTCACCCCTCAGTCGTCTTTTCTCCAAGCTAAAGAGCCCTAAGCGCGTTAACCTTTCCTCATAGGGAAAGTATTCCAACCCTTTTATCATTCGAGTTGCCCTTTTCTGCACTTTTTCCAAAGCTATAATATCCTTTTTAAGGTGTGGTGACCAGAACTGCACACAGTATTCCAAATGAGGTCTCACCATTGATTTATATAGGGGCATTATGATATTGGCTGATCTGTTTTCAATACCCTTCCTAATAATCCCCAGCATAGCATTGGCCTTCTTTATTGCAGTCACACACTGTCTCGACATTTTCAGCGAGTTATCCACTACAACTCCAAGATCTCTCTCTTGATCAGTCTCTGCCAGTTCAGAACCCATCAATGTGTATTTATATTTAGGGTTTTTGGCTCCAATGTGCATCACCTTGCACTTGGCCACATTGAACCCCATTTGCCATGCTGACGCCCACTCGCCCATCCTTGACAGATCCCTTTGGAGTGCCTCACAATCCTCACTGGTTTTCACCACCCTGAATACCTAAAAGGATCTTCATTCAAAAGGAATACCTAAAATGCCTCAATACCTAAAAGGATCTTCATTCAAGGTTTTCAAAATAAGGACATTTTCAATTGTGTGCCTACCTACAACGGGACAACAAGAAAAAGGATATGGGTAAAACATGGAAGGTTCACACCCATTATAAACAAATAGAAGTTTGTTGTGATGTTCGAATGCAGCCACAATCTCAAGGCAAATTGTAGACAAAGACATTTCTCTTGACTTTGTTTTATGCTACCCAGTAAGGGGTCCCAGCCAATGACTCTATTTACAGATAAACTACTTCCTGTGTTCTGTCCCAGAGAAGACTCAAAATGTGAACATTCTTTATCAGCGACCCCTTCAGAAATTACAAATTTCATATAATAAACTGTAAAAGTAATTTAAGTGTTTGGCAGGACAACTATTTAAATAGAACCTTCTCAAAACAGCATGTATGTTTTAGACACAGTTTTCCTTTAAGAAGTCTCCATGCTGAACCTATGAAAAGCATTTTAAATACCTCCATATTTTATGTCTTTGCATTTCACCTTAGCTCCTCCAAATTACACTTGTATAGAACATTTCTGAAGTATCTTTTTCTTTCCAATTAGACCGGGTACTGAAAGCAGCAGAAATATCGCAAATTGCTGAAGCTTTGCAGCTTAATTTATTACTAAGCCACGATGAGGCCTGCTTTGGGAAAAAACAACTTTTATGGAACTGCAAACCCAAGGCAATTATGCACTAATCCAGTTTTGCCTCATAGAGTGCAATTAGCAATGACACCAGCAGACTTCAGTCCAAGCTAGTGAAATTTATGGCCTACCATGTTGGGTTTCTTGTTCAGTAAGGGAGATTAAAATCAACAAAACACCTGGCAGATGTAGCAATTCCTTCAAAAAGGGTTGCCCACAGACTCCAGGATAAGGACATAACAGCTACTAGTTGTTCACTTTTGCCAAGACATAAAAAAGTCACCCTATCAGGGCCGGCTCACTCACTAGGCAAACTAGGCAATCGCCTAGAGCGGGCCGGCCCTTAGGGGCACCAAACTGCACCCAGCCCCGTACTCTGGGAGTTTCTTGTTTTTCATTCTTCCTAAAATGCATTTCCTTTTGAAAATTGGTGGGCGCACGGGGAGGGGGGCGCCAGAAGGGATCCCCGTCTAGGGTGCAAAATAAGCTGGGGCCGGCCCTGCACCCTATGCCTATGTGTAAACAAGCAGTTGTATTTATTTGATACTTAAACACTTTAGGGGATATTGTACTGAAAAAATGAGTTGTTTTTTTTAAGCTGCCTAGAAAACTCTGCTTTCCCCTGTGATTGATATGGGTGGTCACCAGAATGTTCTCTTGTTGGTGAGCCCACAAGTAATTTGTAAGTCTTTATTTTGTGCTATCTTTTACAGGAATGGCCATTAGCAGCAGAATGGGTCATTGAAATATATCATAAACCATCAGGACTCCAAGTAAAAAAAATCTTTAGTGTTTTACTAGGCTCTGAGGACCTTGGGATAAGCAAAAGCCCACATCTCTTAGTCACTCAGATATTTTATAAGGAGAACGTACAAGGTTAAAGTTCAGGTCTGAAGTAAGCAATAGGGTATTTGTAAGCCAACAATAGGGAAACACTTTCCCTTTGTTTTAGGACAAAACAGGGGACAACAATGCTACCCTAGTGAAAGCTTTGTATTGTTGTTGGCACTGGCATTATTTGTCTGAAATGTACCATTACTTAAGGTTTGACATACTGTGTCCTTGATGTGAAAATTCAGTGATCCTGAAGATTCCCAAAACGTTTTTAGTGGAAATCAGTCTTATTTTACAACTCCCCTGCATAAACACACAATTTCAAAATGGGGTGGAGGGAACCCATATTATTTCCCCTCCCCCTCCGCCTTCTCAGCCAAGGCAGATTGAGCTTTTAATTGGCTAAAGTGCATTTCAGATTCTGCAGCAGGGAATATGCTTTGCTCCACGTGCATCCTGGACTTTGCATGGAGGGCAAGGGCAGAATGAGAAACAAAATCCATTTGGCTCATCAAACCTTAATCCCTTCCACTTCCATCTCCTGGGATGCCCACTTAAGTGCTCTCTAAATGACCCCAGTGTCAGTGTTAACAACCTTCATAGGGACCCATTCCAGAGTATTATGATTCCCTTGTTAAAATTCTGCTCAGTTAACATCTGGTCTTAATCCATACTTTTTGTTCAGTTTTGTTTATGCACCTTGTCTCTCCTACCTGTAACTAGAGCCCTAAGCTGCGATATCAGATGGTCTTACGCATTTGTAAAGTTACAGTAGGCAAAAGGCTTGCCTTTGCAGCTGTCAGTCAGTATGCTAACTTTGTTAGCTTTTGTACAGGGGAAATTGTACATTTGTGGGATAGGGATTAAGCGGGCAGAGTAAGTGTAAATTGAAGGGGAAAATATTTACGTGCTCTCTGCTGTATAATTGATGCTTGAGAGCGGGGTGGGGGGGAGAAGAGAGAGAATAAGAGAGAGGGGGAGAGGGAGGGATAGAGACTACTGAGTTGTAGTACCCATAATTGTTGAGATGGCAGGGAAGATTCCAAAACCCAACCTCTGTGGAGGGGTGAGACATAGAATACTAGAATCATAGAATGTTAGAGTTGGAAGGGACCTTGCAGGTCATCTAGTCCAACCCCCTGCACTCTGCAGGAGCATAGCTGAAGGATAGCCCTACATACCTACAACATACCCGAAAGATGGTCGTCCAGCCTCTCCTTGAAAACGTCCAGCGAAGGAGCATCCACCACCTACCGAGGCAGACTATTCCACTGCTCAACCACTCTTACAGTTAGGAAGTTTCTCCTGATATTTAGCCGGTAACGACTCCCTTGTACTTTCCACCCATTAGATCTAGTCTTGCAATTTGGTGTAGTGGTTAAGTGCGCGGACTCTAATCTGGGAGAACCGGGTTTGATTCCCCACTCCTCCACTTGCACCTGGCTGGATGACCTTGGGCAAGCTGTAGCTCTGATAAGAGCTGTTCTTGAAAAAGAGCAGTTTCTGTCAGAGTTCTCTCAGCCCCACCTACCTCACAGGGTGTCTGTTGTGGGGAGGGGAAGGGAAAGGAGTTTGTAAGCCGCTCTGAGATACCTTTGGGTAGTGAAGGGTGGGGTATAAATCCAATCTCCTCTTCTTCTTCATCTATAAATGCCTTGTCTTTGGTTGCCACATCTCACCTCAGTAGGTGTGGGCACACAAAGCAGGGATTGGGAAGAACATTTTAGTATTCACTTCTTTGAGTATATAAGCATATGCAGGGGTCGTTTCGTGGAAAAAGAGCTAGGGGAACTCATTAACATAACTCATTAACATATGCCACACCCCCTGACATCACCGGAAGTGTGTCATAAGGCCACACACCCCGCCCCCAACGGTCCCGGCCGCCACCGCTGGCCTTGCAGCTCCACTGCCGAGCCCCATGAGGGGCCCGGCGGTGGACCTGCAAGGCCGGCGGGAGTGCAAGGAAGCCCCGCGAAGGCCCTCCCTGGCCCCAGGCAGGCAGGGGTGGGGAGAGGCAGGGAGGAAGCAACTTACCCTCCCTCTTCTCCTGCCTCCTCCTGGCTGAGTGAGGGCCGGAAGCGGGGCGGCCGGAAGCAGGGGGCGGGGCTTCGTCATGTGCCCCCCGTACCTCACCCGGGGAAACTGTGATCCCCCGCGATCCCCCCCAAAATGACCTCTGAGCATATGTTAAGAGAATGGGAGAAAAGAATGGCCCTTGCCTGTTGCCTCATGCTGTCAGGAATGGAAACCTGGTAGGAAGGAACCACTGCAAGCTTCCCTAGCTACTCCGAAGAAGACAGAGATTTGGCATTCTCCTGGATATGTGGGAACAACGGGCACTGACTTTGCTGCTGTTAATAACCTCTTTCAACAGATGTGTTTATTTATAAAGGGAAGGACTTCCTTGATTACGGTACAGGAACACAGATTTATTTTGTCTTGTCCCTAAAACTGTGCCATCAAATGTTCAACGCTTCCAATTTCAGCTACCTAATAGGAAGCAATTCGGCTATTCCAGTTATTATCTTCTGATGAGGTCGTTCCCTATCTGATCCAACGTTCTAATATACGGTGGAGTGCAGACTTTCTTCTGTTTGGCAGTGACACTCACGGATCAACAGAGGAGCCCAATGATTTTACATTGCTCTCACCTCCCAAGCAGTCTACAGTTTTTGTGCTTTTTATGGTACTCCAAGTAGGAAATGTGTATGTTGTAATTCTGAAGTGCAGTGGAAGGAATACCTGTATGTTAACAGTAGTCATTTGTCTACCTACAAAGAGAGAGATGATCTTTCAGTGTAGAAAAAAAGTAAAATATGAAGCAACTTTGGTTGAGGCTATTTCCACAGGCAAAATAGGTGCCGTTTCACAGTATGTATGCCTTTCACCGAAGTTAAATTTCTTGCTTAAACGTATTTTTAAAAGGTCACTAGGTGAGGACAGCATGCTAATTGCTATATATCCCCTTCCTCCTCCCTGATGATCTGTTTAGAAGTTTCCCTAACTAGATGACTGCTTATTACTCCAATAAGGAAAAGCCGCTGCTGGTCTCTGATTCAGAAGGCAATTTATTAAAGGAAAAACCATTGGCAGCAACAGCGTTGAAAAGGGAACTATGTTCAGTCTTGCCTCTGTGCCTCCTTGGCACCGCTCTGATTGCAGCACAGACGGTAAACACCGGAGTGTTTGTGTGCAAATAGCATTCTACTGAATGATGTCTGCACCTGTGTCAACTGACATCAGTATCTATTTATTCAGCTTATTTAAGCAGTTCGCAAGGCACACCTGCACCCGCTCAAGCACAGAAGGACATTTCTTTTCCAGTTAAATGAAACAAGACATGTTTGAGGAGTGCGTGTGGGTAAATGACGTATAGAAGAGAGATCCTTTACTTTTCTCTGCATAACCAAATATTTCTCATTCACCCAAGCGCAATTTAATTAATGTCGCTGTGATTACAATCCACATTATATATATTCCCCCCCCCCAGTGTTGCTCTGGGATACTGATTCAAAATACAATTCAGTAGGTAATAAGAATGAACGCTCAAGGCTCTAATCGAAACCCAAGCCAAAAACATTGCCCCGTTAATTTACTAGAGGATGAGTCATGAGAAATCATAGGGGAGGGGGAACCCCATCCACTCTGCCGGCCCCATTGCTTCCTTGCTCTCTCGGACCCCCTCCCAGCTGTATTTTCCTTCCTCACCTTGGCTGATCTCTGATTTTTTTTTTTTTGCAGTTTCTTTTTGCCAAACGTGGCCACACACAAATGTTTCAAGTTACTTGGGGGGAGGATAGCTGCCTATACATATACTTTTAAATATTTTATATCTTTCAGAAAACATGGAGATTAGCCCAGGTTCGCAGAACCATATATCCTAGCCCTAGGTCCGTCCGCCCCCCCTCCCCCGGTGGATTTTTTGATCTGCATGGGAGGGCCGCTTATACTTATTAGATACATTATAAAAATTGAAAAATGGCAGATTAATTTTTGGCAATCGTTGGATATGGTCACAATTCTGGCCCCTGGGAGCGAGGAGGATGAGGGGGTGAATTATTACCTCCCCCTCCCATAATAATAAACGTTTCCTCAAAATTGCTAGTAGCCTTACTAGGAGAAAAAAAATGAAAACTTTTTTAGTTAGTTACATTAAGCAACAAACTATAGGTCAGTGGTGCTCATTTCATGGCTCACAGAGAGCCGTATGCACAATTGCCGTCAACCAAATCGACCACATGCCAACAGTACCAATCCACTAACACCCTTATCATATCATATTTGTTTCTCAAATGTTAATCTGTTCTGGTTATGACTGAATTCAATGCTTGTTCGTATCTGTAATAAAGCTGATCACTTTGGTTGAAATCACTCTCCAGGTCTTTGTTAGCGGCGATCTAACATATTCGATTAACTGGCAACTTGCATTCCCAATGGTTGCTGAGTAACAAAGCTGGTACTGTATTTGGTACACAAACTCGGAGCTAAAGGAGAAGAAGAGATTGGATTTATACCCCGCCCTTCACTACCCAAGGGAGTCTCAGAACGGCTTACAAACTCCTTTCCCTCCCCCTCCCCATGACAGACACCCTGTGAGGTAAAAGAAGAAGAAGAGATGGGATTTATACCCCTCCCTTCACTACCCAAAGGAGTCTCAGAGCGGCTTACAAACTCCTTTCCCTTCCCCTCCCCACGACAGACAACCCTGTGAGGTAGGTGGGGCTGAGAGAGCTCTTGACAGAAACTGCTCTTTTTCAAGAACAGCTGTGCCAGAACTATGGCTTGCCCAAGGTCATCCAGCCGGGTGCAAGTGGAGGAGTGGGGAATCAAACCCAGTTCTCCCAGATTAGAGTCTGCGCACTTAACCACTACACCAAACTGGCTAAAGAAAGAACAATAAATAGGAGTAGCAAAGGGTACTCAAGAGATAACGCTTGTTATGTATTATGTTTTGTTTATTATTTATTATGTTATGTATTATGATTTCAACCACATGCCTAGTTTCAGACCCAGTATATTAAAGGCTGGTATTCTAAAGTGCACGTCCTGATTGGTTGCTTCTGACAGCAGGCCAATCAGAGCTAAGGGTTGTGACTGGAGGGAACAACAATGATTGGTCTTTACCCTATAAATATGATTGGTTCTTACCGTTCACCTGGGCGTGGCTTCCCCAGCCCAGGATGTTTAAAAGGAGCTCAGGCTCCTATGGTTTTTTGTGTTGATTTGTTCTGGTTCAGTAAAGCTGAAATCACTGTTTAAGAGCTGCCTGATACATTTCAACTCCTATTTTGTTTCTCCTTACTATACTGTAACATTTATACTCGGGCTGAGTTTGCAAATGCGTTTTAGTTCAGAAGCACGTTCGTTCTTCCTGAAAAACTCTCCTGCCTCTATTTTCACGGCTTTCCTTTTAACTGATTTCATATACTACGTTCTCCCTCCAATGTCATTACTCCCGAACTGCTATGAGATCATGTTTTCGTGTCTGCGAGAATATAAATTGACATCAAAGGGTAATTGGCACTGTCAACGGCTATTTTTGACCTCACTTGGAAGAAAAGCCCAAGGAATTTCCACTAGAAAAGTGTGAACACTACTATGATGTGTGCTTTTCTTGCTGGAGTCTCCAGGATAGTAACACAGCAAACAGATCATATGAATGAACTTTTAGAACACATGTATTCAGGGCTATTTTTGGGCAGGAACACACAGGAACGGAGTTCCGGCTGGCTCCCGAGTTGGCCACGCCCAGCAGGAACTCATTAGCATAATAGGCCACACCCAACAGCAGAAACTCATTAGGACTGGCTACATTAGGGGTGTGTGGCCTAACATGCAAAGGAGTTCCTGCTACAAAAAAAGCCCTGGGTTTTGACAACAAACAAGGTAAACAGAATAAGAAGCAAAAGGTGGGTGTGGCTGGATGACCACACGTCTGGTAACAGAGGAGTCTGGCCTCATATGCTAATGACCTGTGCTGTCAGGGGTGTGGCCTAATATGCTAATGAGTTTCTGCTGTTGGGTGTGGCCAATTATGCTAATGAGTTCCTGCTGGGCTTTTTCTACAAAAAAAGCCCTGCATGTATACAAAATTAGACTAGTCACTGAAGGCCAAGCAGCAAAAGAACAGGATATTACTAAATGGCCTTTGACTAACTTTGAAAGGGACTATTTTAGACAACCTAGAAAAAGAAAGCCTGAATTCCAAATACTGAAAAAATGAGACACCCAGATGCCTCTAAAGTTCTTATCATCCATTGCCCTGGTTAATTGTATTGTTTGATAATAATCAATTGGGTTTTGTTTTTTTTAAAGTATGAAGAATGAGAAGAATATGAAGTCTGTTTTGGAGAAGTCTGTCTTTTCCTGCTGCAGTGCAAGTGATTAAAGCATGCACTGCACTCATTTATTAATCATATTGAGGGAAGAGGAAAGTTCTTTTCTGAACACATTTCATAGGCTATATATGCAAGCAGTGTTCAGAGCACATTAATTTCTGAATAGTGTTTGGAACATATATATCACTTTCCATGACAGACTTTTTATGGGCTGAATGCCTAATGAAATCCAATATCTTTTGTGCTTTTATATTGTCAATAACACTGGAAACCACAAAATGATTTACAGAAGCAAGAAATAAAAGCCAAACAGAAAGGCTCTCGCAGAAAAAATGTAAAAAAAAAATTATCTGCGGAAAGCACTGCTGTTGAAGAACTCGAGTTACAGATGCATGGAGCAAGCAAAGATTAATCTTCTTTTTCAATGGTGGATAACTGGAGACAAGCCAAGAAAGAAGGTATAAATTGAAGCAGTTTAACGTTCAGACCATAAAGAGTCTTCCTTCTGCTTCACTGAGACACTACAAAAAATTTAATAGGATGATTGAGCAAGTCAGTGGGGGGGGGAAATCCTGGCACAAGATTTTAACAACATCTAAAGTTAAAAATAATGAGCATATGCTAAAAGATCATCAGTGTTTTTACATAGACAGGTAGGTGAAATATACTGGGTTCAGACGCGCTGAGTGATTAGCTCATAGTTTATTAGTGGTTTCAGTTCAAACTAAAGACAACTCTAGCAGGGCCGGAGCCCTGCTTATAAGCCCGTAAAACGGCACACCCATCACACACCCACTCCCAACAATAGGCTATTTACAGAGGCACTCCTGGGCAGTGTTCCCTCTAAGCTGAGTTAGTGTGAGCTAGCTCACAGTTTTTTAGCCTCCAACTCACAGATTTTTGTCTTAGCTCAGGAAGGATGGCTCCAGAGCAAACTAATTTATGCAGCAGCCAAATCGCTCGCTCACAACTTTAACGCCAGTAGCTCACAAAGCAGAATTTTTGCTCACAAGATTCCACAGCTTAGAGGGAACATTGCGTCCTGGGTGATAGGTCCATCCCAGGATCCTAGCCGTCCATTGTTCTGTGTCCCCAAGCTGGGGTTGACGAGATTAGGCTCAGTACACAACAGTAGGCAAGGAGTGGTCTTCTGGCATTTATGGTATCTCCTGTGGAGGAAGATAATAACAGAACTGCTAGGAATTACAAGGCTGTACTACCGACCATTATATCTACTACTGTGGCCATGAATCAAGTAGAAAAAATTGTGTGGCTTATACAGTCAACAAGAGAGCAAGAAAGGCAGTCACAGGATACAATCTCAAAAATGACAGAATGATCTCGGTCCGAATCGAAGGCAAACCATTCAACATCACAGTAATCCAAGTCTATGCCCCAACCACTGATACAGAAGAGGCTGAAGTGGACCGGTTCTATGAAGACCTACAACACCTCCTAGAACTAACACACAAAAAAGATGTCCTTATCATTACAGGGGACTGGAATGCTAAAGCAGGAAGTCAAAAGGTGACCGGAATAATGGACAAGTTTGGCCTTGGAGAACAAAATGAAGCCAGGCAAAGGCTGAGTTTGTCAAAAGAACACACTGGTCATAGCAAACACCCTCCCCCAACAACCTAAGAGGTGACTCTACATATGGACATCACCAGATGGGCAACACCAAAATTAGAGTGATTATATAATTTGCAGTCAAATATGGAGAAGCTCTATCCAGTCAGTAAAAACAAGACCTGGAGCTGACTGTGGCTCAGATCATGAGCTACTTTTCGCAAAATTTAGACTTAAACTGAAGAAAGTAGGGAAAACCACTAGGCCATTCAGGTTTGACCTAGATCACATCCCTTATGAATATACAGTGGAGGTGAAGAATAGGTTTAAGGGACTAGATTTGATAGACAGAGTGCCTGAAGAACTGTGGACAGAGGTTTGTGACATTGTACAGGAGGCAGCAATCAGCACCATCCCAAAGAAAAAGAAATGCAAGAAAGTGAAATGGCTGTCTGATGAGGCTTTACAAATAGTAGAGGAAAGAAGGAAAGTGAAAGGCAAAGGCGAAAAGGAAACATTTACCCAACTGAATGCAGATTTCCAGAGAACAACAAGGAGAGATAAGTAGGACTTCCTGAATGAACAATGCAAAGTAATAGAGGAAAAAAACAGAAAGGGAAGGACTATAGATCTCTTCAAGAAAATTGGGAGTAATCAAGGGAATGTTTCGTGCAAAGCTGGCCATAATAAAGGACAAAAATGTTAGGGACCTAACAGAGGCAGGAGAGATTAGGAAGAGATGGCAAGAATACACAGAAGAACTATACAAGAAGGACCACAATGACCTTGACAACCACGATGCTGTGATCACTGAACTCAAGCCAGACATCCTGGAATGTGAAGTCAAATGGGCTTTAGAAAGCATTACTAACAACAACGTTAGCGGAGATAATGGTATTCCAGCTGAGCTATTCAAAGTCCTAAAAGATTGTGCTGTTAAGGTGCTGCACTCAATATGCCAGCAAATCTGGAAAATGCAACAGTGGCTACAGAATTGGAAAAGGTCAGTTCACATTCCAATCCTAAAGAAGGGCAATGCCAAGGAATGCTCAAGCTATTGCACAATTGCACTCATTTCACATGCTAGCAAGGTCATACTCAAGATCCTACAAGCTAGGCTTCAGCAGTATGTGGAAAGAGAAATACCAGAAGTACAAGTTGGGTTTCGAAGAGGTAGAGGAACTAGAGATTAAATTGCCAACATTCGCTGGATTATGGAGAAAGCAAGAGAGTACCAGAAAAACATCTACTTCTGCTTCATTGACTATGCTAAAGCCTTTGACTGGGTGGATCACAACAAACTGGCAAGTCCGTAAACAGATGGGAGTACCAGTGCACCTCACACGTCTCCTGAGAAACCTGTATAAGGGTCAAGAAGTAACAGTTAGAACAGGACATGGAACAACTGATTGGTTTAGAATAGGAAAAGGAGTATGACAAGGATGTATATTGTCACCCTGCTTATTTAATTTATATGCAGACTACATCATGCAAAATGCCGACATGGATGAATCACAAACCAAAATTAAGATTGCCAGCGAAAACATCAACAACCTTAGATATGCAGATGATATCACTCTAATGGCAGAAAGCGAAGAGGACCTCAAGAGCCTCTTGCTCAGGGTAAAAGAGGAGAGCGCAAAAGTTAGCTTGAAACTCAACATAAAAAAAACTAAGAACATGGCATTCGGCCCCATCACTCCTTGGCAAATAGAAGGGGAAGTCATGGAAGCATTGACAGACTTCACATTCCTGGGATCCAAGATCACTGCATATGGTGACTGCAGTCATGAAATTAAAAGACGCCTGCTCCTTGGGAGGAAAGCTATGGCAAACCTAAACAGCATAATAAAAAGTAGAGACATCACCCTGCCAACGAAAGTCCACTATTATTGGGCATTTAAATGTAAATAGGAGGGTTAAAAGTTCTAAAAGTTTGACACAGTTCGTAAGAAGTACAAAGATGAAAAGTTTGGATGCAAAAGAGCTAGTTGGAGGATCTCCTCTCTTGGGTTTTTAGTCAGTAGTGGGTTCTTTACTTTCTCTCTTATATGTAGTTTCCCCCCTCCCCCTTTCTGTTGTAGTTTTTTGTAGTGTTAAAAAATCAATAAAAAATCCCCTCCGGGGGCTCAAAAAAAGAAAGAAAGAAAGTCCACATAGTCAAATTGATGGTATTCCCAGTAGACTGTGCTAAGCTTGCCGTCTGATTGCAGCTTAAGATACACAAAAACCATAGAGGATTTTTTTAAAAAATTCTAGAGCGTCCATGACATCACTTCCGGTTTTTACCAGAAGTGATGTCAGCATGCCAGTGCATGCTCCTCTACCCATTTTTTCTCATTGACACCCGAGGAGTCAGTGTGCAAAAAAACAGGATGCTGGGAAACCTGGCATCCCTAGGGTGCACTGATACGACCCATTCAGGTGGGTAGCTGAAAAGTACTGGGTTCGCCACATGGATGACTCGAACGACGACGTGCTCTTGCACACGTTTATTGTACTTAACACAAGACTGACTAAAACGGCCCTAAAAGGCCAACTATATACACACCCACCCAACATAGCCCTAGTCCATTGGAACGTTTGAATCTCCCGCCAAAGTGGCCATTGGTTGGAGCTGGGGGGAACTAGGATCCTATGTTCCCATTGTCCAGGGGAGCTAAGCTCCTGTCTTTGTTGCGGTCGTGGACCCCTAGTGGCGGTCCGCATACACAACAGCAGCCATGTTGGTCTGAAGCAATAGAACAAAGTTTGAGTCCAGTGGCACCTTTAAGACCAACAAAGTTTAAATCTGGGTATGCACATAAAAGCATATACGCAGAATTAAACTTTGTTGGTCTTAAAGGTGCCACTGGACTCAAACTTTGATATGGCCCGTGTTTATTTTGTCTGTCCTTCCACAGAGATTGACTTTTTTCTCCTTGGTTACGTGAATAAAACATTTATGATGGTAACAGTCAAACAATCTTATACCACATATTGTCCCTTACTCTCAGGTGTTTTGATTTTCCTTCATAACTTTTTTTTTTTAAAAAAAATCTTCTACCAATCCATAACATAATGGACAAAGTTCCACAGGATTTAATGCTTTCTGGAAAGAACATTTTCATTAGCTAAGATGACAAACTTTGAAAATGCTATTCAAGCTCTCTTGTCAGGCTGTCAGATACAAATCCTTATGAGTCATGTAAAATAAGCCTTGTCAGTTTTAACACATTTTATTAGGAAAGCTCAATCAAACCCAGGTGCCTGTTGACAAAAGTTTTACGGGTGATGGCCAGATTCCACTAACTCACTTCACATGATTTCAGTTAATGCTCAGGATCCCCAGTTTGATTGGAAAATATGTGTGTTAAGTGCTGTCAAGTCACATCCGACTTATGGCAACCTTATGGATTAATGACCTCCAAAACATCCTGTCCTTAATAGCCTCGCTCAGGTCTGATCTGGAACCCACTTAGTTGTCTTTTTGGCGGTCCACAGTATCTGTAAAATACAGCTATGAAAAAGCCTCTCTGCTCACGAAGAAGAAGAAGAAGAAGAATGCAGCAGCCAAATCGCTCACTCACAACTTTCATGCCAGGAGCTCACAAAGTGGAAGTTTTGCTCAGAAGAACAAGAAGGAGAGGGAGGAGGAGGAGGAGGAGGAGGAGGAGGAGGAGGAGGAGATTTATATCCCACCCTTCACTACCCAAATGAGTTGCAGAGCAGCTTACTAACTCCTTTCCCTTCCCCTCCCCACAACAGACAGCCTGTGAGGTAAAAGAAGAAGAAGAGATTGGATTTATACCCCGCCCTTCACTACCCAAAGGTGTCTCAGAGCGGCTTACAAACTCCTTTCCCTTCCTCTCCCCACAACAGACACCCTGTGAGGTAGAAGAAGAAGAGGAGATTGGATTTATATCCTGCCCTTCACTACCCAATGGAGTCTCAGAGCGGCTTACAAACTCCTTTCCCTTCCTCTCCCCACAACAGACACCCTGTGAGGTAGGTGGGGCTGAGAGAACTCTGACAGAAACTGCTCTTTTTCAAGAACAGTTCTGACAGAACTACGGCTTGCCCAAGGTCATCCAGCCGGGTGCAAGTGAAAGGAGTGGGGAATCAAACCCAGTCCACACACTTAACCACTGCACCAAACTGGGAATAATCAACTATATATGCAGAAGTTATAAAATATGCTAAATAAATTTAATTTACGAAGCAAAAAATATTATCCGGTAGATGTCAAATGGGTCCTAATGAATAATGCTTCTCAATTTTGTTCAAAATGAGAGTTCCTTCTTCCATTCAAAACAGACCACCTCGCCCTTTTTATTTTAAAAATCTGTTTCTGCAAAAAACAACAACCCAAACCTTCTTTTAAATACCTCATCACTGTCTAGTTCCTAGTGTGCTGTTGCTTCACAAAGTACACACACAGAGATATAGACCGAAACATTTCAGGGGTCATTTCCTGCAGGAGCGCACAGGAGCGGAGCTCCGGCAGTAAAGAGCCTAGGGGGTGGGCACATGTAACAAGCCCCACCCCCTGCTCCCAGCAGCCCTCAGTCAGAGCAAGAAACAGCCAGGTAAGTTGCGGAGCCCCCCCCCCCGGTCCAAAACAGACCAAGTTTTATTCAGGTACAAGCTCTCCCTCCTCTGCGAGGACAGATCTGCATGTCCCCCCCCCCAAATAGTCCAGTGGAGCCTTAGCGGTGGGTGTTGCCTTCTGACACATATCTGGTGATGTCAGGGGGTGTGGCATATGCAAATAAGTTAGGCTAATGAGTTATGCTAAAGAGTTATGCTAATGAGCTCCTGCACCTCTTTTTCTATGAAATGACCCCTGTGTATTATTAGTCTCAGAAATCCAAGGGGGCTTTGGATTTGTTTTGCAACCCTTTTAAGGGCAGTTTATAAAGGCGTCTGTGGTGTGGCTTCCACATGGGAAGCCCTGTCTCACAAACCTTTTGGAGTTCCTTGACAATGTTAACAAGGATGGTAGCAAATTCAATTACACTCCGTGAGGGGATGGGCCATATTTATAGTGGCTCCACAAGCGCAGAATGGATTTCCAGAAGAAACCCAGAAACTCTGTAACTAATTGGCTTTTAGAAAACTCTGTAAACCTTGCTTTTTAAGTTGGCCACTAAGAATACTGGGGCTGCGGTCACACGTAACAGAAACCACACAAGTGAGATGGAAAACAGCCGGAGTTTCCGGGCGCGATCTCACCAGCACATCTGGGAAGCGTAGCACTCCCGTGGCTCAACCGAGGCTTCCAGCCGAAACTGCGTGGCAAAAAACTACTACCTTGGAGGTACTAGTTTCCGGAAACTGCGGGGCAAGGGCGGGCGTCTGATCGCGTTTCCGGTGGCATCCGGCGCCCGCCCATGTGCCCTTGCAAATAAGGTGGTTTTTTTGTCCAAGTCTCTGTGGATGCGCATGCGCACCCAACGGAGCATGCGCATTTGTCATGTACACAAAAATAAAAAACAGTTTGCCGCGGCACGCGCTTCTTCGTTGTGCACCGGCTTGTCCTGTGATCGGCACCTCTCCCTTGCCATGGAACCTCCACGGTACCTCCACAGGACCTCCACAGGAGGTCTGATCACGTAACTGCGCAGTAGTTTGCCCCAGGGCAAACAGCCACACTTCTCCTCTGCAGTTTCCTGCCCGTGTGACCGGGGCCTGGGTACAGTTCTTGTTACCTGATTTCAAAAATGGTTATCATCAAATTGGAAAAAGTGCAGAATAATGAAGATGTTCAAAGGTTTGGAATACCTTTTCTACATGAAGAGGCAAAAAGTTTTTCTTTTTTTTTCAGTTCAGAAAATAGACAATAAAGGAAAGACAGGATATGGGCTTATACTTATGAATGGTATAGAGAAAGTGTATAGAGAGAATGCATGCAACTGCCTTTCACAAAAATGCTTGAATTTGGGAGCACCCAATGAAATGGCAATAAAGAGCCCAGGGGGCGGGCACATGCAACAAGCCCCACCCCCTGCTCCCAGCAGCCCTCAGTCAGAGCAAGAAACAGCCAGGTAAGTTGCAGAGCTCCCCCCACCCCCTGGTCCAAAACAGTCCAGTGGCACCTTTAAGGCCAAGTTTTATTCAGGTACAAACTCTCCCTCCTCTGCGAGGACAGATCTGCACGCCCCCCCCCACAATAGCTAGCAATCCAGAACAGTCCAGTGGAGCCTGAGCAGTGGGTGTTGCCTTCTGACACATGTCCGGTGATGTCAGGGGGTGTGGCATATGCAAGTAAGTTATGCTAATAAGTTATGCTAATGACCTCCTGCACCTCTTTTTCTACAAAATGACCCCTGGATTCAAGGCCAAAGAAAGCATCACTACACACAATGCACAAGTAATTTGTGGAACTCACTGCCAAACTATGCAGTGATGGCCACTAGTTTAGAAGGTTTTAAAAAGGAATTGAACAAATTCATGACTATTAGCCACAATGGCTAAATTGAGCCTTCATGTTCAGAGGCAGGGCACTTCTGAATATCTGTCACTTGTGAGCAAGCACAGGAGTCCCTGTGTCCCTGTGACCTCCATGTCCTGCTTATAGGACTTATAGGAGGGAACTAGGATTGATAGCTCCCCCCCCCCGAGGTGGAGGGTCCCCCTCTGCCAGATCCTGTCCCCTCTGCTGAGCAGCCAACCAGTGGGGGGACTTACCAGGACCAGGAAGGAGGCCCATGGTATGTCACCAGCAATGTGGTGGTTCCTTCCAGTGTGCACTGGAAATGATGTCATCACGGCAACACTTTGGTATTTGCCCAAAAAATCTATGGTAGAAGCCATTTTTGCCATAGAGATTTTGCCCGAATACCAGAGCACTACTGCAATGTTGCTGGTGACGTAATCTGGGCCTCCCTCTCAGGAGGGACCTGGAAACCCCAGGAGGGAACCACGTTGGCTACTGTGGGAAATAAGATGGTGGATTACAGGTTTTCTTGGCTAATTCAGTAGGGCTCTACTCATGATTTGGAGGTTCTGCCATTGTATTAAAAGAAGTGAAAAATTCAGTTGGAGGTGCCTATGGATTCTATTCAGAGTGAATATCTTAATTTAACAAAACATACATGATTGTTCACATGAACAGACAATGATGCTGTAATTAGGGACTGCAAAATCTTTCTATAGAAAATGCACATTTCCAAGAGTTTATAACTAAAACAAGAATCCTTGCAAACAGGGGTCATTTCCTGCAAAAGCGCACAGGAGTGGAGCTCCGGCAGTAAAGAGCCCAGGGGGCGGGCACATGCAACAAGCCCCACCCCCTGCTCCCAGCAGCCCTCAGTCAGAGCAAGAAGCAGTCAGGTAAGCTGCAGAGCCCCCCCCTTGGCCCCCTGGTCCAAAACAGTCAAGTGGCATCTTTAAGTCCAAGGTTTATTCAGGTACAAGCTCTCCCTCCTCTGTGAGGACAGATCTGCACGTTCCCCCCCCCCCAATAGCTAGCAATCCAAAACAGTCCAGTGGAGCCTGAGCGATGGGTGTTGTCTTCTGACACACTTACAGTGATGTCAGGGGGTGTGGCATATGCAAATAAGTTTTATGTTATGCCAATAAAGGTTTCTGTTCTCTGAAATAAGTTATGCTAATGAGCTCTTGCACGTCTTTTTCTACGAAATGCTTGCAAATACATTTGGGATAAAATATCACTAATTTCATTTTTAAAAGTTCAAGGAAAGTAATTTGGAAATGAAGGTCTTCATGACCTGAAGCTACAGTCAACTAGATGGTGCATTTGAATGTAGGTTTATACTCCTTAATTTGGAGACAGAACTATGTTCTTAAAATAGTTTTGTTTGTACTTTTGTTTTCTTTGGCAATTATACTTGACAGTCGCTTTACAATCTGTCAAAATCACAAAACGGCATGTAAGAATTTTGCCCTAGGAGCAAACCCAGTAGGGAACTTGGAACTACAGCCACAGATTACACGGCAGGGAAATTTGAATATCCGGATTCTAGTGAAATTAATAGCAAAAATACCATTAAACTTCCAATTCTCTTTGTTTGATACAGTAAATGTAGAACACCATAGCCATTAGATTTCAAGACAGGTTGAAGATTATTATTCTATACAGCTGAAACTGAAACTAGTAAAGATAATTTCAGACTTTTCTTTAAGAAATGCCCTGGGCCACTGGAGAATCCCTTGCATGTTTATCAAAGAGAATCTATTTTCAGACCCTGAACAGTTTACTTTGCTTTGCCTTATTATAGATACTCTGAGTTAATCTGTCGCTATCTGAAATTACTGTGAGTGGAATTTCAGAACTGCTAAACCACAATCAAGCCATTTAAGCACATTTCACTCCCAGTATTTCAGCAAAAAGTTAATAATCTATTTAAACACTTTACCACTGACCTCGATGGGACTTAAAGTGCTAAATTATACCAATAATATTTTTTTAAATTAAAAATGCATCATTAGATGAACAACATTGCTGTTTCCCGAAACCATTCTTCTTGTACAATGTGATCTTTTTGCTGCCAGGAAACTGTTGAACCAAGATGTAAACACCAGTTCTAAAGGGTATGCATTTAATGTCTATCATGCTTTATTTATATATTTATTTATTTGGCTTCTAGCCCTCCCTCCCCTGCAAGCAGGCTCAGGGCAGATGACAACAAAATATAAATATACAGTCCAATTTATAAAACTTCACAACCAACAATAACCAACACTAAAACAGCCTCAATAAATAAGAATTCACAACAATTTCATCAGTAATATCAAACAATGATAGCTGTTGATGGCATCATCCAATCACTCCCACAAAAAACTCCCCACATGTGTGCACATGGACAGTAATTACTGCTGATAAGGCAGATGATAGACAGTATGGCTTGCATCTCGCAAGCAATGCAAGCAGGGCAGGGAAGAAAGGCCACCAGGGGTCATTTCGTAGAAAAAGAGGTGCAGGAGCTCATTAGCATAACTTATAAGCATAACCTATTTGCATAGGCCACACCCCCTGACATCACTGGAAGTGTGTCAGAAGGCAACACCCACCGCTCAGGCTCCACTGGACTGTTTTGGATTCCTAGCTGCAAAGAGAGAGTACTTTGCGGACACGATTGTGTCTGCAAGCTCATGCCCAGCCCAATCATTTAGAATGATCCGGTCTATTACTACTCTGCCACAAAGCAGACCAAATGCTAGGGAAATAGATATTGGCTGTGAGGCTTTTGCGAGCTATTTTGCAGATAAAGTATTGTTGCTCCACTGTGACCTCACCGTCACACTTGAAACAGTGAGTTTATAAAAAATAAAAATATTAAAAATAAAAAATAAAAGAGAGCACATATACATCCAATCAATGCTGTGCCAGCTGTATTGGCTCCCAGTTGAATTCCAGATCAAGTTTAAGGTCTTGGTTCTTAAAGCCCTATGTGGATTGGGACCAACATATCTATGGGACCCTCTCTCTCTGTACTTCCCCTGGAGGACCTTGCGCTCTTCTTCTCAACACCTACTGGTTATCCCCAGCCCCAAAGATGTCCACCTAGCTTTGACCAGAGCCAGAGCATTCTTGACTCTGGTGCTGGCCTGGTGAAACAATCTCCCTAGTGAGATCAGGGCCCTGCGGGATCTAATGCAGTTCTGCAGGGCCTGTGAAACGGAGATGTTCCACTAGGCCTACGGCCAAGGCAGCAACAATCCAACTACAATGGCCTCCCCTGCATTGCTCTGCTCTGTTTAGCTCAGCAGTGTCTAGCGGCAGGGCTCTTTTTGTAGAAAAAGCCCAGCAGGATCTCATTAGCATAATAGGCCACACCCAACAAAAGGGACCTCATTAGCATATTAGGCCACACCCCTGCAGAAGTGTGGTTATCCAGCCACACCCACCTTTTGCTTGTTTTTCTGTTTTCCTTGTTTGTTGTCAAAACCCAGGGCTTTTTTTGCAGCAGGAACTCCTTTGCATGTTAGGCCACACACCCCTAATGTAGCCAATCCTAACGAATTTCTGCTGTTGGGTGTGGCCTATTATGCTAATGTAGGCTTACCAAGGTCCGGCGGGGGAATCGTATTTCTTGGCAGGAGCCTTGCCGCGGGGACGGCTCCACACGCTGCACCCGCCGTCACCAGATGTGACGCTCTGCGTCGCTCTGGCAACGGGACTCCAAACAGCCCCGTTGCCAGAGCAACGCGGAGCGTCACTTCCTGGCGATGGCGGGTGCAGCGCGTGGAGCCGTCCCCGCGGCAAGGCTCCTGCCAAGAAATACGATTCCCCCGCCGGACGTTGGGAAGCCTATGCTAATGAGTTCCTGCTGGGCGTGGCCAACTTGGGAGCCAGCCGGAACTCCGTTCCTGTGCGTTCCTGCCCAAAAATAGCCCTGTCTAGCAGCATTTTGATCCATCATAGCTGCTCTACACAGCTATCTGCTTCCCCTGCACTGTTTAGATCTGCGGCTATATAGCGACGAGGACTTCATCCAACTCAGCAAATTGTCTTGCTGGCACCCTTTGATGTTTTCATATAGTAATACGGTTTTGTATCTGTTTTATAGCTATCTTTCATTTTTAAAGTTTTGTATGTTTTTAAGAACGTTTTAACCTGCCCTGAGCCTGCTCTGTGGGAGAGGGCGAGCTAGAAGCCCAAAAAAACCAAGAAACAAACAGGTCTTATTCTGGTAAGTGACTAGATGGGAGACTTCCTGAGAGTACTATAAAGTGACTCCGGTATTCATTTATACACGGAATGAATGAAAATGCCAGTATTTTAAAGAATAGATTACCCTGGCAAGCAAATCTGCAGAAAATATATACAAAGCTGTGATTTGTGGTAGACATTTCTATGCTTTGCCTATAATGCATTTATTTGTTCAAGAAACACAGAACTGGAACAAAAACTTGTATGTCTGACGTCAAAGAAGAGCCTGTTTGCCTTTAATACATTGGAAAAATTGTTCATGCTTACGTAATAACTGCCCCCATAACAGTGCCAAGGTCACGGTGTGCATAGATTTATTTCCATCAAGGAGTCAGTAGCGCCTGGAGGCAGCTTACATTTAGGCAAAGGACATTTAATTTCTCTTTATTTTGTAGTCAAATTTGACTTCAGAAGCCCATTCATAACTTTTATGGTCAAGAATAATTTATCACTGCATCATCCTCTGTGGGCAGTAAATAATGAGGGGGGGGGAAGAGAGCTATATGATATTCACGATTGCTTTACTGAGTCAAAATTTACTTTTGGAATATTTTGATTTTTCTCTAAATAAGACTCCACAAACTGAATATACTGCACTTCCAGAAGCAAAATTCATACAGAAGTGAGAGAGTACTTATAAGAGCGAAGATAAGCACAACAGTTTTAGACCAGCAAGGCCGCTTTTAAAGTACTATCGCTGTGTCTGGTTCCAACGCACGTATTCTTTTCCAAACTTGAGCTCTAGAGAAATACAAACTTTTCACAAATTTTGAACAGAGTATGGCTGTGCATAGTCAGCATACTGACTGGTCCCTCATCTTATAAAAGAAAAACAGGCACGCACGCCCCCCCCCAATTGCAGTAGTTTTGCACTTTAAATAGTTTCCTTAAAAACATTATTAAGGTAATGACTTAACAGATAAACACATAGAAGGAAGGGAAGACTGACAGCTGAGCCAATCTTTTACTTTATGGTATGCATTCCTGACATTTCAGTTGCAAAGCTAAGAAGAAGCTGGACTTTCACCACAGCTTAGCATCTTACTCTGAACACCATTTTCATCTTAGGTCTGCCTTCACCTACACTTCTACAAAAAGTTTAACAATACTGGCTGCGGTCACACGGAGCATTAGCCACGCTACAGAGACGAAAGATAGGCGGATTTTCCGGGTGCGATCACAGCGTCACATCTGGGAAGCGTAGAGCTCCCATGGCGAACCCGAGGCTTCCCGCCGAAGATGCGGGGTAAAAAACTAGTACCTCCGAGGTACAAGTTTCCGGAAACCGTGGGGCAAGGGCGGGCGCCTGATCGCGTTTCTGGTGGTAGGTCATGGCATCCGGCGCCCGCCCATGTCCCGTCACTAAAAGGTTTTTTCCCCCAAGTCTCCATGGGATGCGCACAAGCACCCAATGGCGCATGCGCACACTTCGTTTAAAAACAAACAACACAGCCCCCTCCTCTTTTTCGTACCCCCCCCCACTCCTGGCTCGGCCTGCTTGAGAGGAACTCTCTGCACCGGGCGGCAGAGGGGGAGGTGCAGGGGGGGCGTGGTGGGAGGGTGGCCCGGCTGAAGCTCCTCCTGGAGGGGACCGGACGGAGGACACAGTTTGCATTCCTCTGCAGCCCTGGAACGGGTTAAACCCGCGGAGCCTTTTGCTAGAGAGGCCGCTTCTTTGCCGCGCCACAAGATTGTCCTGTGATCGGCACATCCCCCCTAACCACGGGACCTGGACGGGACCTCTACGGGAGTCTGATCACGCAACCGCACGTTGTTTTGCTCCGGGGCAAACAGCCACGCTCCCCCCCCCGCATTTTCCTGCCCGTGTGACCGGGGCCATTGTTTATTTTAATTCCATTCCAAAGAGTTTCCTACAACTTTTCTAATGCTCTCCTAAACTGAGGCAGCAACGAGAGCTGACTGATATGTTGTTCTGAACCTCAGGAGTAGACTGTTGTCATGATAACCCCTAATGTACAATATACATTTATGGGAAACTCTGCCAGTGTGGTGGGCCAAATCACACCCATGTGGCAACGACCATGCCACTAAAACATACAATGCAATCCTTAGAAAGAAAGAGATAGTACTGGGGTGGTGACAGTGGCAGGCAGGGGATCCCCCACTTTTGGGGGCTGCTGTCTACTGCTGGCCAGGAAAACCCCGCCCCCAAACAGCAATGTCACACACCAACATCCTTGACACTATGATGTCATGTGGAAGTGACAACATCATGCTGAGGACATCATGCAGCGACACTCTGGTTTTTGGACAAAACTCTGATTTGAGGGTGATTTACCATAGAGTTTTGCCCTCAAAGTAGGACGTTGCTGCACGACACCCCAGACATGATGATGTCACTTCCGTGTGACATCATTGAATCGGGTGTGTTGCCATGTGACATCATTGTTTCGGGCAGCGGCTACCTCCCACCCCTGCCAGTGCATCGTGAAGACCAGGCAAACCTAGACAGTGGTCATATCTGAATTTACAAGCTTGTTCCTTCAGTAACAGATTTTCATCTATTTATGCTTTTCCGAAATATATTAGGTTATATTTACTAGCCTATAAACATGTGGGTGCAGAAATATATGACAAACCATATCAATAACAACAAACGCTACTTTTATCTTGATAATTTCTAAAGTTCTACCATATAATTCAAAACTAAGGCCCCGTTCACACGCAGAAGTAGCTGCGGGAGAGCCACAGGTGGTGGGCGGATTATTTAGGTGCGATCACACTGCCACATCTGGCAAGTGGAGCGCACCTGCGGCCAACCTGTGGCTTCCCATGGAAAACCTGGGGTTAAAAACTACCTTCTTCGATGTAGTATCTTCCAGTTAATGCGTGGTGCGGGCAGGCGTCTGATCGGAGACGCGCTGGTAGCCCGTCACATCCAGCAGCTGTCCACGTCGGGCGCATGCGCACAGACGCGGTCCTGCTATGTTTCTGCTGTGTTGCCTCGCTGGTCTAATCAGCTGCTGACGGCTGGAGGACGGAGCCGTAGGGGAACGTGAGATTGCGCTATCATGCTTCTTTTTTCTCCGCAGCTAAAAGCCTCCGTTCCCCTGCGGATTATCCAGCCCATGTGACCGGGGTCTAAATTAAGTATGTCACAAATTGATCTAATAATAAGTGACACTTGATACATATAATGCACTTGACATTTATACAAGAAGAGTAATTTTACATGTATTCATACTTGTGGCACTGTGTATCTAGTTTTGAATTAGTCTGATCAACTTTCAGGTTACCTAGTCCTGCTCGAAATAACAACCTGGATTAATTGGTTGAATTCTATAACACAGTAACTTGAAATCTTCCCCACTTATTGTTATCTCTCAGCAGTGGAATTGTGGGAATTACTGCCTCTTAACCTCAAGGTTCCAATTAATCATCATGGTAGATAATAAACTAGTGGCCATCACATCATCATCCACCAGTGAGCCCCACAAATTAAATAATCTTTCAGTAAGTAATTACTTCCTTCTGTCTATCCTGAAACTACTACCCATCAACTTCATCGTATGTCTAGAAGTTCTAGCAGTAGCTCTAGCAGTAATTCTAGTTCTCTGTATTCACTTTCTTCACCCCACACATAATTTCATTAACCTCTACCATACCCACCCCTCCAGTTGTCTTTTCTCATAGGGAAATGATCCAAGCTCTTGGTTAATTTGGTCACCCTCTTCTGCACCTGATAAAAAGGATGGCATCTAAACAAAATTCAGCAGTAACCTTAAAAACTGTTCAAATGGATAAGATGAGAAACGAACATAATTGAAAGTATTCCTCAAAGGCATGTTGAGACGAAATGGCCATAACCTGCTTTAGAAAGACAGCGGTGGATCAAGGGGCACAGCATTCCAGCAGTGAGGTGCCACTGCCGAAAGAAGTATTCCTAGGAGATTGCTCCATTCACACAAAACAGTGACCACACATATCAGGAGGATCAAGCTGCAGTGCCAAAACTGAGCATCTCAAAAGGCTATACAGTAGGGTTGCCAAGTAAAAATATCCTACCGGCGGGGGAGCCTCGCTGGGCTCTGGTAGGCGTTCCTCGATGCGCGCGTGCGCCGCCAGCACATCACCAGAAGTGACGCACAACGTCGATCACGTTGAAGGCGTGGCCCCGATCGTCAGAGGAAAACCAGAGTTTTCCCTCCAACGATCGGTGCCACGCCCCCAACGTGATTGACGTGGTTGCGTCACCTCTGGTGACGCAGCCACGCTGCGCTTTGGGGGGCGGAGTTCCCCCCGGGGCCCGATTCCGCGCCGGCAGAAATCGGGCCTCCGAAGCGGGGGTTTACCCGCCCCCACTTGGTGCCCTACTATACAGTTGTATACAATAAATAACATGGCAGGTTGTTTTCTTCATTAGATCTTTATGCAATTCTTTAATTTGTGATTTCTAGAAATTATGCCTTTCCCCCAAAACACATAACTGCCATTAGATGATAAAGGGGGGGTGGGGGAGATTTCAGGGGAAAACATGAAGGAGGAATGAAAGGTAAAAATATATATAAGGCACAAAGAAAATGCAGAGGAATCAAAGGACGACCGAATCAGTCAGAAAGTCAGCTAAGAAATAAAACCAGACTGTTGTCTGCAGAAATACAATTCTTAAAAACCTCAAAGGAACACTTTGCATTTGAGTAGTAAGAAGCAGCAAGGCGACTGATGGAAAGAAACTGGGGAAAGGTATGGCTTCAAGGTTTTTCCTCCCATCCTTTGTACACAAGTCAAATGTTCAGTTTCAAAATCCAAATCTTTTGATTGGAAAATAAACAGAGCAATGTTTGCCTATATACTGCTGTGCTTTGATATATCATGCTCTCTGTAATAACTTAGGTGGTAAAAAGGGGAATTGTGAAAAGCACTGTGTGACCACAAATGACATCATGTTAACCCTTGTTACTGAGTTCCACCCTCAGGTCAAATGCCTATGAGTCACTGTCTAGCTTAAATGAGTGATGTCATCCAATGCCACCTTCTATAGCAAAGGGGGAAAAAAAATCAGTGGTGTCTTTCAATTGTCTGGTTTTAAAAGACCTGTTGCTATTATGTGGAATTACCAAGATAAAAAAAGGGGAACCCCCCTCTTTGCCCGAGCTTTAGAAAGACAGGAAATGATCACAACAGGCTTAACACCTTTGAAAGTGTTCTATGAATCCTGTGATGACATTCAGCAGAAAACATCTGACAGGGAATTACAATTTACCAAATTAGGAACTGAGGAGCCAAAACCAAACAAAACCAGAACCAAACTAAACAAAATATAGTCCGGTGACTCTCCGACAAGTCAAAATACACTGTGACATGGAAGGTTTATGTAAATCTGTCTTAATGTGCATACTACGTACACATGCATAGGAAAGTTCTAGTTCAGCCGTAGTTAAATATGATTATAGTGAAATTCTGTACAGCTATGGACGAGAAGAGTCCCATATTATTTCAGAGAGGTTTAAAGTCAGGATGAATAACTTCCTTAAAATAAGCTTCCTGTGTACAGGCAGGCGGGACTAAGGGAATAAAGAACAGAGGAACACATTTCTCTCTAAGCATAATCAGTCATCGCATTTCAATTTTCAGTACGCATAGATAGCTAAGAACTACTGAACAGTACTGTATGATCACACATGTGTATGAAAGCACATTAGTGTGTGGTTAAGGCAGAAATCTCACACACATGGTAAGTCCTACTGAACTTAGTGGGAGTTATCTTCAAGCAGACAAGCAGTGGATTTGGCTGTAAATCTAATTTTTGATAGGGAGAGGGAAAACACAGGAAGGGGGAAAGCACATCTAGCCAGCTGCACAACATCTCAGGAGTGTTTTAATCTCCTTCCTGTTTGCCGGTACCCATGAAGCTTGGGCATGACCAGAGGTACAAGTCCTTGGGTGAGAGCCAAAGGGCTGTTAGTCTGTGGCTCAACCCTTCAGCCTCCCCCAACTGTTGAAATATAATGTGCTAATAAAATTAGAGTTTCTGCTTGGCGCTTTAGAACAAGAAGTCATGGAACAGAGAATGGTTTTCCCCTTAGCTCTATACTTGCTGCTCCACCGTGATGGGCTGGAACGGCTGGGTGGGAGGTGACACTTGAAGGGGAAGCAATTACGATATAGGAAAGAGTATGTGCCCAAGTGTTCATTTAGATAACGTCCTCAGCTACTCAGCAACCACAAGCTATTTACCAGAAACATAAACTAGGCCCTGCAGCAAAGCCAGATGCCAACTCTATCCCCATTAGATTACAGGGTCTAATAACTCAGCCATCCTCTTGGGGTGTTCATTCTCCCATGCAAGTCTTGTGAACAATGGCAGGGCTATTTTTGGGCAGGAACGCGCAGGAACGGAGTTCCGGCTGGCTTCCAAGTTGGCCACACCCAGCAGGAACTCATTGGCATAATAGGCCACACCCAACAGCAGGAACTCATTAGGATTGGCTACATTAGGGGTGTGTGGCCTAACATGCAAAGGAGTTCCTGCTACAAAAAAGCCCTGGGTTTTGTCAACAAACACGGTAAACAGAATAAGAAGCAAAAGGTGGGTGTGGCTGGATGAGCACACTTCTGGTAACATGGGTGTGTGGCCTAATATGCCAATGAGCTGTGCTGTCAGGGGTGTGGCCTAATATGCTAATGAGTTTCCTGCTGTTGGGTGTGGCCTATTGTGCTAATGATTTCCTGCTGGGCTTTTTCTACAAAAAAAAACCCTGAACAATGCTATTCCATCTACGTAACACCAACAAGTCAGTTTCAATTCAATTCAATTCAATTCAAAACCTTTATTGGCATGGACAAGTCAGTTTCTACTCAAAGGTATAAATGGATACCAACAAAAATGAATCTGATAAAAAGGCAACAATCAGAAAACACTGGGAAACATTCAGCTTTCAAGCACTGTGCTGCTAACCTGAAAGTCATCACTATGCAGCAAAAGTACTCCCAAGGGAGACATCATTGTGAAATTGCTAAATCAGAATTCATCAGGAAGTCTGGCATTATCCAGCTAGGACTAATTTGTGAGAATGGTTTCTTCTTGTCCTGTACTCGTTAAATCTAACAACGTTGTGTTAGCACCCGTTTCTGCTTATATATATATATAAGATAGGATCATTCACAACAGCAGAAACGGGTGCTAGTTGTCTGTGATTTTTCCATGTAAATCTCATATACATGGAAAAATCACAGACATTCGGATTTCATTGCCTTTATCCCTTTGTTTACCCTTTTGCCCTGTACCCACAAATATGTATCTGCCAGCTGAGGACACTTTCCACTCATCTGCAAAACCATTCCCTAGCCCATGAAAGCTTTATGACATAGTAAGTCTGTTTGTCTTTAAGGAAGAATTGAGTTAATTTAAAATGAGACTTTAATTTGTTTAAAACTCTACTTCAGTGTTAAAAGATAGTTAACATTTACATACATTAAAATAGATCAATATATATCTGGAGCCTTCCTTTCCCCCTCTTCACTCCACTGTAATGGTTCAGATGACTGACAAGCCATTCACTCAGGTCATCTGTTATGTCTCTTAACCATGCCTTGGTTTGATACCCAAATTATGAAACACAGCATTGAAACATAGGATTTCCAATGAGTACAAATTAAATAGCTATGGCTAGGGACATAACTAGAAGCTGCGGTGGCTCAAGTGGTTAAGACGCTGAACTGCAGGCTGTGGAAGGTCAGTAGTTCAGCAGTTCGAGACCCGAGTGTGCCGCATGACGGAGTGAGCTCCCGTCTCTGGCCCCAGCTCCTGCCAACCTAGCAGTTCGAAAGCAAGAAATTG
>NW_015177090.1:11189-26640 GCF_001447785.1 Gekko japonicus | reverse complement strand
CCAACATTCTTTCCACTAACCTGTTTGTAACCAGGTTATCAAGCTGGAACCTAAGCTTCCCTCTCTCCTATTAACAGAACTTCCCATCAGTCTTAAAAGCACACAGTCTATTGCTCCTGACTGCCCACTTATCTCTGCCTTTCCTGAGCAGTCATCCTACCCCGGCTGTTTTGAATCTTTCCCATTCTCCTCCAGTCAGGTGTCACTACACACGCTGGGCTCCATCTCTCTATCATGATGGTCTCTAGTGACTTATTCCAAACTCAGCTAGAAAAGAAGTCCTTCAGTTCAACTTGGCAGCACATGGTGGTGATTCCAGTGCTAAGATAAACAGCTTTGTATTGCTAGTACCGTGCAAGTGAATGCAGTAAGCTAAACAAGTCACAAGCGGGAATTAAGATTGCTGGGGGAAAGATCAACAACCTCAGATATGCAGACGATACCACTCTAATGGCAGAAAGTGAAGAGGACCTTAAGAGCCTCTTGCTCAGAGTAAAAGAGGAGAGCGCAAAAGCGATGGCGAACCTAAACAGCATGATAAAAAGTAGAGATATAACCCTGCCAACATGCAAAGGAGTTCCTGCTACAAAAAAACCCCCTGGGTTTTGACAACAAACAAGGTAAACAGAATAAGAAGGGAAAGGTGGGTGTGGTTGGATGACCACACTTCTGGTAATACGGGGGTGTGGCCTAATGTGCTAATGAGTGTCAGGGTGTGGCCTAATCTGCTAATGAATTTTGTTGTTGGGTGTGGCCTATTATGCTAATGAGTTCCTGCTGCGCTTTTTCTACAAAAAGAGCCCTGTGACCATTTCAAAGCTGAAGAGCCAGCACTGTCCGAAGACATTTCTGTGGTCATGTGGCCGGCATGACTAAACACCAAGGCACACAGAACGCTGTTACCTTCCCACCGAAGTGGTACCTATTTATCTACTTGCAATTTCTTGCTTTCGAACTGCTAGGTTGGCAGGAGCTGGAACTAGAGACGGGAGCTCACTCTGTCATGCTGCACACTCGGGTCTCGAACTGCTGAACTACTGACCTTCCACAGCCTGCAGTTCAATGTCTTAACCACTTGAGCCACCACAGCTCCAGTGATAGCCACTTTCTAATCAGTACTTCACAATACATAGAAAGCACCTAGGACTGCTTCAGTGTTCCACAATGGAAACTGAAGAAAAGGCTTTTTCCTACTTGAGCCCTACTTGAGGTGGCTCGCAAAGTAAAACAATATGATAAAACCATACAAACAACAGCACAAACTATCCTTTATATAGATAATATATTTATTTATAATATAGGGGTTTGTTTCTTAGTCATGTGGAGCTGCAGTGGCTCAAGTGGTTAAGACGCTGAACTGCAGGCTGTGGAAAGTCAGTAGTTCAGCAGTTCAAGACCCGGGTGCCGCAAGACGGGGTGAGCTCCTGTCTCTAGTTCCAGCTCCTGCCAACCTAGCAGTTCGAAAGCAAGAAATTGCAAGTAGATAAATAGGTACCGCTTCGGTGGGAAGGTAACAGCGTTCCGTGCGCCTTGGTGTTTAGTCATGTTGGCCACATGACCACGGAAACGTCTTCGGACAGCGCTGGCTCTTCGGCTGGGAAACGGAGATGAGCACCGCAACCCTAGAGTCGGATTCGACTGGCTTTCGAGCAAGGGAACCTTTACCTTTACCTTTTCTTAGTCATTCCCTTTTAATGTTTTTGTACCTGTAATTATGTGATAACAACATTCCTGTCTTTTTCCTCTTTGTCCTACTTGCCTGATATAGGATGCTGCTGAAGCCTTTTGTATTTGTGCAAGTGTGAGGATCTCAGTCCGTACTTTACAATTAACTGCAAACCGGGAAGTTTAGCAGCAGACTGCATACTAGAAATACGGCTACTGCCTTAAGGATGAAAGGTTTAAACTTTGTTCCATGGTAGTTAAAGACAGTATAATGGGCTATTGTTTTCGTTAATAGGTTACTCATGTAGCAATCAAGACATCATTAACATTAATCACCAGAATCCTTCAGATAAAAGAGAGAAGTCAGACGTCAGCTTTTGAGATGTTTTGGTACAGTAACAGATTAGAATACAAGCATGAGAACCTCGTAAAATGGTATGTTCATGTTTCAGCATTACATTGATACAATTAAAGTCACAACTAAATTTCACAGTTTGGTGTGGTGGTTAAGTGCGCGGACTCTAATCTGGGAGAACCGGGTTTGATTCCCCACTCCTCCACTTCCACCTGCTGGATCACCTTGGGCAAGCCATAGTTCTGTCAGAGCTGTTCTTGAAAAAGAGCAGTTTCTGTCAGAGCTCTCTCAGCCCCGCCTACCTCACAGGGTGTCTGCTGTGGGGAGGGGAAGGGGAAGGAGTTTGTAAGCCGTTGTGAGACACCCTTGGGTATTGAAGGACGGGGTATAAATCCAATCTCTTCTTCTTTTTCTACTTCACAGAGTGTCTGTTGTGGGGAGGGGAAGGGAAAGGAGTTTGTAAGTCGCTCTGAGACACCTTTAGGTACTGAATGGCAGGATATAAATCCAATCTCTTCTCTTCTTCTTTTACCTCACAGGGTGTCTGTTGTGGGGAGGGGAAGGGAAAGGAGTTTGTAAGCTGCTCTGCGACACCTTTGGGTAGTGGAGGATGGGGTATAAATCCAATCTCTTCTTCTTCTTCTACCTCACAGGGTGTCTGTTGTGGGGAGGGGAAGGGAAAGGAGTTTGTAAGCTGCTCTGCGACACCTTTGGGTAGTGGAGGATGGGGTATAAATCCAATCTCTTCTTCTTCTTCTACCTCACAGGGTGTCTGTTGTGGGGAGGGGAAGGGAAAGGAGCTTGTAAGCAGCTCTGCGACACCTTTGGGTAGTGGAGGACAGGGTATAAATCCAATCTCTGCTTCTTCTTCTTCTTCTAAATTTCTAGGCACAAAAATGAAGGGAGGGAGTTCCAGAGCTTGGACGTAAAGGCAGAGAAGGTGTCACTGGAGTGTCTACCAGCCTTACCTCTTACAGAGAGGACACATGGAGATGCCAAGCCCAGAAGATTTCAAGCTATGGGCAGGTTCATATGGGACCAGGAAGCTTCACAGGTAC
This sequence comes from Gekko japonicus, assembly GCF_001447785.1. Taxonomy (NCBI): domain Eukaryota; kingdom Metazoa; phylum Chordata; class Lepidosauria; order Squamata; family Gekkonidae; genus Gekko; species Gekko japonicus. Next base: position 23,562 of record NW_015177090.1, on the reverse strand, counting down.
CCAGATCCAAGGCTGTCTACACCAGTTCTGCATGTCACACTCTGAACCAGTTGCAGTTTCTGAAACATTTTCAAAGGCATCTCCACATAAAGTCCAATACAGCAGTCCCCGCCTCGATGCTACCAAACATATGTGACTGAGGCCCCAGGCTCACCACCTCCAGGAACAGTTGCAGCTGGCAAACCAGCCTGGGCTGGACAAAGGCACTCCTGACTACCTCCAGTTTAGGGTTGCCAGCCTCCAGGCGGTGGCTGGAGACCCCCCTCCCCCCGTATTACGACTGATCTCCAGGTGAAGGAGATCAGTTCACCTGGAGAATACGGCCACTTTTGAAGCCCTGGGTGACCTCACCCAGTATTTTCATTAAATGTTAAAGAGCATGAGACACAAAGGAAGGAACAGTAGTCTTCAAGCATCAACTCCTGTAATCTCTGTTTACTGTGATTATGAATCCATTTCTGTGTCAGCTTTACCCCATTAACTGGAGCCATTTTACTCTCAAATGTCTATGACTGTAACATTCAGTATCAGGAGGAATTTTTAACATTATATTTAACCAGGGGTCATTTCCTGCAGGAGCGCACAGGAGCGGAGCTCCGGCAGTAAAGAGCCCAGGGGGCGGGCACATGCAACAAGCCTTGTCCCCTGCTCCCAGCAGCCCTCAGTCAGAGCAAGAAGCAGCCAGGTAAGTTGCGGAGGCCCCCCCGGCCCTCCGGTCCAAAACAGTCCAGTGGCACCTTTAAGACCAAGTTTTATTCAGGTACAAGCTCTCCCTCCTCTGTGAGGGCAGATCTGCACGTCCCCCCCCCCAATAGTTAGCAATCCAAAACAGTCCAGTGTTGCCTTCTGACACACTTCCAGTGATGTCAGGGGGTGTGACATATGCAAATAAGTTATGCTAATGAGCTCCTGCACCTCTTTTTCTACGAAATGACCCCTGTATTTAACCATTACTTACATGCAGCAAAGACTGTACAAAACAACAGGATTAGGAATGTGGGAACCTGGGCTGGATCACAGGTTTGACGTGGATCTCCAGGCTGCACAGGGGGTGTGGGCATACACAGATCTCGGTTTTGAGATGAGATAAATAGGTGGGGCTCCAGACACTTTTATGCACTGGAACCTACTGAGAAATGTTCGGTACCACTGAATGCCAGCACAGTTGGATTTTCCTGTTACTTTCCAAAGTGCTCGGATCAAAACTGGAAGTCAACTGTAATTTTAGCAGTACTGTAATTTCAGTGGGTGGAAAGTGAGGTCAATGCTGAACTATTTGGATAAACCTCACTCCTTAGGCATCTGTTTTGTTTCACTCTTGCCATAATCTCAAAGCTTTTTGGCCCAGTTTTCTCCTGTGCATTAACCACAGTGAAAAGCATAATGGTTAAACGGAGTACATCAGTTCTGTAAAGCTGGGTCCACTGAAAGCCTCATGTATTAGAAAGAGCCCAGTTCCTGCTGCGATATACAGGCCTCGTCTCATATAAATTGGACCAACTGACTCTGTATGAGGCCATATGAGCCCCGGAGAGCTTTATGCTCTTCTGACCGGCACCTCCTGGTGATCCTCGGCTCAAGAGATGTCTGCTTAGCCTAAACCAGGATGAGGGCTTTTTCAGCCCTTGCCCTGTCCTGGTAGAACATGCTCCTGTCCTGGTAGAACATGCTCCCACCTGAGATCAGGGCCCTGCAGGACTTATTACAGTTCTGCAGGGCCTGTGAAACAGCTGTTCTGCCAGGCCTTTGGTTGAGGCAGTGGATGTGCAACCATTCTGGCCTCCCCTGTTAGGGTTGCCAAACCTCCCGGTTTGCCAGGGGTCCCCCCTTTTTTGGGGGGGTTCTACCCGCCGCCGGCCAGATGGCCAGCGGGGGAAGCCCCACCCCCAACACCCACAGCCACCCCTCTCTCTCCCTTTAAGTGTGTGGAACCCGTGTTTCCTCCCAAGCCCGATCTCCGCTTGAGATCGGGCTTGCAGGGAAATGCCAGGTTCGTGCTCTTAAAAGGGAAACGCGGCTGCTCTTAAAAGGGGAAACGCCGGCTCCTGCACTTAAAAGGGAAACACCGGCTCCTTTAAGTGCAGGAAACTGCCGTTTCTGGAGATCCGGCGCACGAGCGCAGGGGGGGCGGCTGACGTCCCCAACGTGACGTAATCACGTCGGGGATGCCCCGCCCCCTCCAGGAACGCCCCCAAAGTCCCCCGCTGGGGGTGGAAGATGGACTTGGCAACCCTATCCCCTATCCATGGACCCTTTCCCAGCGCCCTTGCTGTTCTGGATATTACTTGGGCACTGGAATTTCTTGAGGAACTATTTTTGCCTGACATGAGGCGTCGGTTCTTGTCATTATTTGTTGCTGCCATTTATAGTTTTATTGTTTCTATTGTTTGATGGTTTTATGCTGTAAGACGCCCTGAGCCCATTTTGGAGGTGGTGGGGGGGTATGAATTAAATAAATAAAATAAATATATAAATAAATTAAGATCAAGCTCTGAAGCTTGAGAAGACAGTGAGAAATAATTAAAATAGCTCCTAGACACAAACCAAAGGCCATTCGTAAAACTGGCATTAGAATAACTTCCTCATATGCAGCAAACTTTCCCTTCTTACGTTTCAGTGAGTACACTGGGCATTAATCAACCGCTTATGTAATATAAACTACTATGGATATATTCAAAGTCAGATAATTATTAAAACCGGGTAAGTCTCAGTCTCTCTCTCTCTCTCTCTCTCTCTCTCTCTCTCTCTCTCTCTTTTTTTGGGAGCTGCGGTGGCTCAAGTGGTTAAGACGCTGAACTGCAGGCTCTGGAAGGTCAGTAGTTCAGCAGTTCAAGACCCGGGTGCCGCATGACGGAGTGAACTGCCGTCTCTGGTCGCAGCTCCTGCCAACCTAGCAGTTCGAAAGCAAGAAATTGCAAGTAGATAAATAAGTACCGCTTCGGTGGGAAGGTAACAGCATTCCATGCACCTTGGTGTTTAGTCTTGCTGGCCACATGACCACGGAAACGTCTTCAGATAGCGCTGGCTCTTCGGCTTGGAAACGGAGATGAGCACCGCAACCCTAGAGTCGGATTCGACTGGCTTTCGAGCAAGGGAACCTTTACCTTTACGTCTCTTTTTATTGGTCTCACATGGCTGATAACCTGCTCGCTGTACTTCATCCACTATTAGTTTCCTCTCCACACTTGCCAAAATTTCTTGACAGATTTGACACCAGACATATGTAAACAAAATGTATACACACACACACACACAAATATACCAGGCACTAGTAAACTCATGAAACTTGTTCTGTTTTCTGCAGAATAAGTTCATTTAGGCTGTGGTCACATGCACCAGTGGAAGCAAAGGGGAACCAAGGCTATTCTCGCTGGAGCAATTCGACACACAGTTGTGAGATCACAGCTCCCTTCGTAGCTGTGGGCTCAGCCTGTCGCTGTGTGATCAGACGCAACTGCAGGTGAGTCATTTTTTTTTGCTGTTTGTTTCCCATGCGCATAAACGAGGAATCGCACCTCCCCACTGAGGGCCCCTTTTGGGTATGCAATGATGTGTGTACTGCGGGGCGGGGGAGGCACTGAGCCGGGATGGCCTAGGCTTCCCAAGTCCCCCCGGGAGGGCGGGGAAACCCCTGCCCCAGAGGCCCATTCCCCGCCACAGCCGGATCGGGCCCCTGGGGGAACTCCATCCCGACGTGCGCATCACCCAGAAGTGACGCGACCACGCCGGGCACGCTGGGGGCAAGGCCACGGCAATCCGTCGTCACGTCACTTCCGGGTAACGTGCATGCAGCGCGCGCTCACACCAGACGCCGTCCGGGAGCCCCTTGCTCCGGCAGAATATCGACTTGGCAACCCTAGGATGGCCTGATCAGACCATCCCAATGGCATGCGTGCATGCTTGCACAATCAGACAAGGGGAAGTCCGTCCGTGGTCGATCACAACCCGTTTACTACCAGATTTTCTCCAGTGTCTTTTTACTCTGCTTCTGTGGCACAGCAGCATGGGTTGCCGGCGACTGCAGGATGCTTCTCAGATGTTGCTGTCTGATCGCACCCTAAATCCATTGGACATTCAATTTCAATTTTTCAAGAAATTTCATGTGTTATTGTTAAATATTAAGACCCGAGATGATGTTGTTAAAAATGTTATGATAAAATGGGCACAAAACCTGGGTCATAATATTGAGTTGGACCAATGGTCACAGATATGGGGGGGAAATGTAAAGATTACCAAAGCAACTTCATATAAAGAAATACTTATAAAATGTTTTATAGATGGGATATTACTCCTGATAAACTGGCAAAAATGTATCCTAATTGCTGAAATGTTTATTGGAAATGTCAAAATAATGTGGAATCTTATTACCATATGTGGTGGTTAGGCGATAAAGTAAAAAAGTATTGGTTTTGGTTTCATGAAATTTTACAAAAAATGCCAAAATGTTCTATACCCTTTCTTCCAGAAATATTTTTATTGAATATTTTACCTGAAAATTGTAAAAAATACGATCCATGTCTTATATTACATGTAATTACAATAGCAAGAATACTTTATGCTAAATATTGGAAAAGAACAGAAACACCCTCGAGAGAAGAAATTTTAAGCAAAATTTTGGAAACTGCGGAGATGGAGAAACTGACTCTAATCATGAAAGGACAACTAGAGTCAACATTTGACAATACATGGTCAAGATTTTATAAGTGGTTTGAAGACCATAGCAAATAAACTTCACAGACACTTAAAACTCTTTAAGGACGTATAAAATATAACTTTGATACAGTTGCAAGAGATATGCACAATGATATAAGGTGAAATAGATAAGTATACCAGTTATTAGGGACGAGTATGTTACCCAAGAATCTGTAAGAATATTTTATCCGTCTTATATGTTTTGTTTGTCTTTTAAAAAATAAAAAAATATCCCGTGGGGGAAAAAAACCTGTCGGACATTCATGCTTATGTCGGATCTACTGGTGCATGTGATCACAGCCTTAGATATTCAAGCTAAAAAAGTATGAGACACAAAAGTGTCTGATAACATTGCTCTTTGTAATCAAAAGGTCATTAGGCAAGTAGTATGATTCTGTGCCTTCACTTTTTCAAATAATGACTGTGCTGCTCTAATCCAAATGAATTTCAGTGTCCACCAGATTAAAATTTTATTAAATCTGCTGAAAAAGCTATCAGCAAAAATCTAACAACACATTAAAAACTAATGAGATTTGGTTCCACATAGTCACTCCTGAGTAGGTAGGCATTTATGTATGGAGTTACGGATCATATAAAATAAAAACTTCAGATATTGTTTATTTTTCAATGAACCTGCTGTTCATAAAAAGAAGAAGAAGAAATTGGATTTATACCCCACCCTTCACTACCCAAAGGTGTCTCAGAATGGCTTACAAACTCCTTTCCCTTCCCCTCCCCACAACAGACACCCTGTGAGGTAGGTGGGGCTGAGAGAGCTCTGACAGAAACTGCTCTTTTTTTCAAGGACAGCTCTTATCAGAGCTATGGCTTGCCCAAGGTCATCCAGCCAGGTGCAAGTGGAGGAGGGGGGAATCAAACCCGGTTCTCCCAGACTGGAGTCCGCGCACTTAACCACTACACCAAACTGGCTCTCATCACGTGCCATACTGAATCTGATGAAGTGGGCTCAGATTCACTATTTTAGCTTTAATGGAACAACACAACTACCCCTCTTGAAAAAACTACATGGATGAATATCTTTACAGATATTTGAATGAATAGACCAGGGTTAGGGGGAGCAGCCAAGGAAAATGCAGCAACCTTGCCATGCAGGTACATGGAACAGGGCCAGAAACACTGCCCATGCTCAAGACAGATAGTTTAGAAGACAGATAATTTAGTGGGAAGGGAGAAACGGAAAGGCATGGCCAGGAAATGCCCTAAACACCAAGGCGCACGGAACGCTGTTACCTTCCCACTGAAGTGGTACCTATTTATGTACTTGTGATTTGTTGCTTTCGAACTGCTAGGTTGGCAGGAGCTGGAACTAGAGACGGGAGCTCACTCCGTCATGCGGCACACTCGGGTCTCGAACTGCTGAACTACCGACCTTCCACAGCCTGCAGTTCAGCGTCTTAACCACTTGAGCCACCACAGCTCCTTGTATAGCCAGGGATATATACTTTAATTCAACATTTCCTTTTAAAAAAACATAGGCTCCAATTGATTTGAAACCCTGTTGTTATTTATCATACAGAACATGGCACTTTCAGCAGTTGTCAGCGTTAGGGCCATCAAAACATATTAGCTTAGTAGTGATTCAGGTGGATTTGCCACGTACTGAATGTGCTAAAATAAACACACTCCATTCATGTCTCCCATCCATATACAAACACAGCCTAACTCTTTTCAGCATGAAAAAATGTGTGACTGTAGGGGGGGAATCCTCACCTTTAAGAATTCATGGCTGGCCTTGGAATATAACTTTTCACTGCTTTGTAAACTAAATCAAGATTGGGGCTTGTTTGTTTTTTTACAAAACAGTTACTACAAATACAAAAATAAAAGTTCACAACCGTTCCGATTAACTTCATATGTAGTTTTCATTAATTACCAGCTTTGACTGTCTAATGTTCAAAAACTGAAGCCACTGGGAAATGAGAGATGACACTCTCAGCTTGTACAATAACAGAGCCACTTGCAGTCAACTACCCTCAAGAAGTTATATGCTACTGTTAAACTGAGCACAGTTACAAAGTTATTAAAACTCCATGACCAGGGCTTTTTTGGTAGAAAAAGCCCAGCAGGAACTCATTAGCATAATAGGCCACACCCAACAGCAGAAACTCTTTAGCATATTAAGCCACACCCCTGACAGCGCAGCTCATTAGCATATTAGGCCACATCCCATGCCTTTCCTTGGCTTGCCCGGGCGCCTCCCCAGCTGTGGGGAGCCCGGGCAAGCCGTCCCTTGGACAGGCCGGGGAAGGCACAGGGAGGCATTTAAATGCCTCCCCGATCCTTCCAGAGGCCCCCCAGGCCCGCCCACCTCAGAGTCGCGGGGGTGTGTGTTGCTCTCCAGGCCTTACCTCTGTAGCCACTCACGCAGAGGTTTTTGGCTGTAGTGGGCGTGGCCAACTCTGAAGCCAGCCGGAACTCCGTTCCTGTGCGCTCCTGCCCAAAAATAGCCCTGCTCTTGACCATGCATCTTGGCAACATCACTTAAAACTCTTTGTTGGCAGCTACAATCATGGGGGGGGGGAGCGCAGAAATCCCCATCCCTCCCCTCTGTTAGATACTTTTCTTGCTTTCCTTTCCTTTGTTCGGTTGTCTTCCCACTGGAAATGTTAATTGCCAGCACTTCTTGGGCCAGATATCCTTTTGATTTTTGTTTATGCTACTTCTCTTAATGATACACGCACCAACGGCACACTGACTGCCTAAATATGCTTACGGCAGAGTGAATTTACGTTAGCAAATACTAGGAAAGCAACAGCCCTCAAGTTTAACAGACTGAAACAGGTTGGATATTTGCTAGGGTTGCCAACCTCCAGGTCCTCCTGCCTGAAGATTTCCTGAAATTATAGATGACCTCCAGACTACAGAGAGAAAACGACTGCTTTGGAGGGTGGACTCGATAGCATTATATCCTGCTGAGGCCCCTCCCCTCCTTGAGCCCCACTCCTCTCCAGGCTCCGCCTCCAAATCTCCAGAAATGTCCCAACCTGGAGTTGGCAACCCTACAACTTGAAAGCTCCTAATTAAACACAGCGGGATGAAAACCTAAGCCACCTTCTCCGGGGTTCCCCAGGTTGGAAAGTCCTCTTGGCTATTACATGTAAACCTGGAAAGAAGGCTTCTGTGAGATTTGCAAACTCAAGCATTGGGCCAGTTGTCTGAGACATTGTAGGGCACGAAGGAATAAAGCAGTGAAGCATCCCCCCACACACACACACCTGAACCAAAAGTAAAGGTTTACTGGAGATGGTGTGGCCATATGGGCTCTCCACTGGCATGTGTATCTTAGATGAGACTGTACACAGGGAGGCAGAGTCGGTACTGACCTCAAAGACAGGCTGTAGTAGAGGCAGAAGCAGTATGAAGTAGGACATCTCTAGTCGACATGTCAGGACAGCTAGGCAGCTACTTTTCTCCAGATGATCTCAATTTTTAAATACTAGAAACCAGGGGTTAATCTCCAGAAAACAAGGTGCAGGGGCTCATTAGCATAACTCGTTAGCATAACTCATTTGCATATGCCACACCCCCTGACATCACCGGAAGTGTGTCAGAAGGCAACACCCACCACTCAGGCTCCACTGGACTGTTTGGGATTGCTAGCTATTGGGGGGGGGGGGACGTGCAGATCTGTCCTCGCAGAGGAAGGAGAGCTTGTACCTGAATAAAACTTGGTCTTAAAGGTGCTACTGGACTGTTTTGGGCTGGGGGAGGGCTCTGCAGCTTACCTGGCTGCTTCTTGCTCTGACTGAGGGCTGCTGGGAGCAGGGGCGGGGCTTGTTGCATGTGCCGCCCCCTGGGCTCTTTACTGCCGCAGCTCCGCTCCTGTGCGGTCCTGCAGGAAATGACCCCTGCTAGAAACCACTGCAGGAAGGAAACAGCTCTGCCCCCAGGAAGGCACTTGGTCTCAATCCCCCTTCCAATTTGATCCCTCAGAAAACAGTTGGGCAGGAAGAGACATAGCACAATTGTCCTTAAGGCAAATAGCTTTTCTCCCTCCTCAGTTCAGACCAGTCTCACGGTATGGATAGCCATTTGAATAGGAAGAAAGATCTCCCCTGGATACCATAGAGTCCGCCAGTATTGGCAATGCAGAGCACCTGTGAATACACACCCTACACAAGGTTGTCATCATTCCCTAAGTCTTTCGACTAACCCAGAAGCAATAACATTCAGGAGAGTCAGTGACAGAGAACCATGTGATAACACTGTGTTTCCCATCTACTGGCACTTAGCACCCTATGGGCTGCCAGCACCAGTTAGTTTCACCCCCCAACATGGCACTCTATTTCTAAAGGAGTAAATGTTACAGTGAGTCATCTGACTGCTGCAGTGTGGCCATCTGACCTCACTCGTGAATTCAGCACATGAACAAAAGTGGGGGGGGCAGCTAAGAGCACATCGCTCCTCTTGATTCTCCAAAACTGCCTCAGCCATTCGTTAGGCATATAGGTTGCTCTGTGGCCCTAAAACAGTACAGGGCTTTTCTCAGCCAGCACGGATTGGGTGGAGGTGTTTTTGCCTCCTTTGCACTGGGAGCAGTGGATCTAAGTGTTGGATGTGGTGGTCGGCAGTTAAGTAGGTTGGTCACTTGGCAGGTTGGTGCGGGCAAGAAACTGGAACCGGTGAGCACCTGACGGCATTTCCCCCATTAGGGAACAGGGGGTTATCAGGAACTGCCTTCGGATTTTCAGGTCCAGGGTGGGGAACGGTGATCACCTCCTCTGGGAACCCTTAAGGGCAAGGCTCCTCTCTGCAAGTTGTCAGGCTTCAGGGGTAGGCGCTCCTAGGGGGCGACCAGTTTTGCTGGGCGGTCGGTCGCGAGCCAGACCGATGGCTCAAGACCGGAGCTGGGTAAGGAGGTAAAAAACTGATAATTGGAGCGCATCACAATAGAAGGCTCGGATCCTAGAATGAACCAACAGATAGATCCGGATCCTAGTAGTAGCCAATTGGTAAACAATACTCTGTAAATAGCCTACCATGGGATGTGGGGTGTGTGTGCTGGGTGTGGTGTGTTTCATGAATATAAGCAGGGCTCTGACCCTGCAAGTTTGTCTTAGTTTTGGAGCTGAAACCACTTAATAAACATGAGACCCTGATGCTGGGAAAGATAAGGTCAAAGAAGATGGGGACGGCAAAGGATGAGATGGTTAGACAATGTCATAGATGCAACGAACATGAACATAACAAGACAGAATCCTGGAAATCGGGGAATGGATAAATTAATATTTATGGTTGAAATGGACAAAATGACAAGGAAACTTAAGAACCTTGAAGCAGAAGAATTTTATGCAGATTGGAAAGACTTTAAAGAATATTTAGAAAAATATTGGGATGTAAAGGACAATTTAATTTGCTTTGACAATTATTGAAAAGTTAATGTTACTAGATGAAAGTTAAATAAGAGAAAATAATAGTAGAAAGAAGTGTTACCGGTAGACTATGGTTAAAGGATAAGTGAACGTAAAAAGAAAAGAACTAAGAAATGGGCTGGAGGTTGGAGCACTGTGGGAAAGCCAGAGGAGGGGGGGAAAGAGAAGAAAGGATGTATAATAAAAAATAATATGTTGTGTATTTGAACTAATAATATATCCTAATAAATTTTTTTTTGAGGGGAAAAAAAGACTGGAGCTGGGTGACCCGCCCGAGAAAAGGGCAAGGAGGTTGTTCAAGGGAGTGACGCCTGCCTTGCCTGTTCCGTGCTCGCTTGGCTGGTCCCTTGCCGCAATGCCGTGTTAAATAGTTAATAAAGTGGCCCTTGTTTACTTCCAAACTGTTGCCTGTCTCGTTATTCCGACTGGGATGATCCATACTGTCATTATATGTGAGCGCAGTCACTTACAGAACCTTTTAACCACACTGCTGCCATACTGCCTTCGTGGACTGCCAACGAACAGTTAAACAAAATTAACAGATGATAGGTTGAGTACAACTGACAAGGGAGCAAGTGAAAGCACCAATGGATAAAAAAATTCAGGAGAAACACCTCTGTTCGTAACTCACGTTATGTCAAAAGTTCCATATTCCTACCTGTATCAATACAAGATCCTCTACATTATTGTGGTGTATTCAATCTGACCAAAGTATGTATGTGAACTCTGTCACTGAAACACCATGTGAAGCTTTCATCCTGGGCTAGGATCCTAATCCCTCACTTGTAATTGGTAGCCCAGGAAGAACCGACCAATCACCAACAGCCAGTTCCAAGAGCGGGAACTATTGTGATTGGACCTTATCCCTGCAACCTCATAGGTTGATATTGTATAATAGGGCGTGGCTACATTAGCCGGGAGAGTTTAAAAGCAGAACAGCTTCAGTGCTAAAGCTGTTCTGGCTATTCATGTTGATCTGTTTGGAGTTGAGTTACGAGTTGCTGAATAAAGCTGATCTTTTGCTGAAATCACTCTCTGACTCTTAGTTAAGTAACCGACTTAACAATTATGTTTCACGAAATTTCCGGCAGACACAGCATACAAAACCGAAGGATATCTTAGAAGTAAAGCCTACATTAGGTGGCAAGGCTAAGTGATAATGGTGGGTCTCTGGATATCAGAGCAGGAAAGATTCTGTGAAAGGAGGCTAGCAGCAGAGCATGTTGAACAAAAGGGTCCTTTTTTGGCAGCACATACAGCAGGGATGGGCTACCCTTTCCCCTTCGCTGGGAATTGGCAGGCTACACTGCTTACTCTAAATCCTGCCAAGTTCTGAATGAGTGTTTTACTTCTCTCAACTAATTATACATCATCCCGTTCTTAAGAGCTGAGCTGTATTTGTTGAAGTTACTCTAAAACAGTCTTGTTGAATCATTACTGGTTTCTTTTAAGGTAAACTTAATTAACCGCTTTCACTGATGTATTATTACTATCATATCCCATAAAATAATCACGAGGGGAGGTTTACTTTCGAAGAAGCTAATCGTTTAACATTATTAGGCACAGCCACTGCTACTCAGCAACACCTAAGATCTGAAAATGACAGAACATGCCTTTAAGTCTCTCATACAGTATCGAAAAGCTTTATATTCTGATCATCTTTTGTTAAAAAGAAGCAGCCCCTACTACCTCACACAGTATTGGTTGCATCTTATGTGGTACCATGCCCATTGGAGTTTGGCAAACAGTTTACCCAAGTGCTATCCATCCCAGTCTGGTGCAAAGCTTTCCGTTATGGTTACAATCTTTATTTTTCTAATTCCAGGAAATTCAGGGGTTTTAAACAAAGGATCGCTAATTGTTTCCAGTAGTGTATTGAGTACCTCACACAGAGAGAAACAGATTTCCATACAATCCACACCTTTTTGTTTTATTTCCATTAAATGAATTACTGTAGCTCTCACTAGTAATGCTAGTTATTGTTTACCAAGTAACCCTCCCCAAAAGCTTTGGCATTTGATTGTATATTGTATATTTTTGCAAGGTGTCATGAAAAGAGTAATGGCCAATTACTCCACACAACAGACACATCAATAGCGCATTCAGTGTCTTTCTTTTTTTGCTTTATTCTTGCACTGCATAAATTACCTGGTATAGAACAGACATGTCTTGTTCTTCTATATTTCTTGTAAGCAAGGCTACAGTGCCAATGCTTTTATATCTAGTTACACACGTGGGAGCCCCTATCGCCAATGAAAGGGTGAGCAATCAAGTTAAGCATTGTGCTG